>NW_012105642.1:2144740-2146419 GCF_000951045.1 Mandrillus leucophaeus | reverse complement strand
GATGTTTGGTTTTCTATTCCTGAGTTACTTCACTCAAAATAATGGTCTCCAATATCATCCAGGTTGCTGCAATTGCCTTTATTTCGTTTCTTTTTATGGCTGAGTAATATTCCATGGTATATATACACCACATTTTCTTTATCCACTCATTAATTGATTGGCATTTGGGCTGGTTCCATATTTTTGCAAGTGCAAATTGTGCTGCTATAAACATGCATGTGCAAGTATCTTTTTCATATGATAACTTCTTTTCCTCTGGGTAGATACCCAGTAGTGGGATTGTTGGATCAAATGGTAGACCTACTTTTAGTCTTTTAAGGATTCTCCACACTGTTTTCCACAGTGGTTTTACTAGTTTACATTCCTACCAACAGTGTAAAAGTGTCCCCTTTCAACTACATGCATGCCAACAACTATTTTTTTTAATAGTTATTCTTGCAGGAGTAAGGTGGTATTGCATTGTGGTTGTGATTTGCAGCTCCCTAATAATTAGTCATGTTAAGCAGTTTTTTGTGTGTTTGTTGGATATTTGTATATTTTTTAAGAATTGTGTATTCATGTCCTTTGCCCACTTTTTGATGAAAAAAAATTTTTTTTTTTCTTGCTGATTTGTTTGCGTTCCTTGTAGATTCTGGGTATTTGTCCATTGTCGGATGTATAGATTGCAAAGATTTTCTCCTATTCTGTGGGTTGTCTGTTTACTCTGCTTATTGTTTCTTTTGCTCTGCAGAAGCTTTTTAGTTTAATTAAGTTCCATCTGTTTATCTTTGTTTTTGTTGCATTTGCTTTTGGGTTCTTGGTTATGAAGTCTTTGCCCAAGCCAATGCCTAGAAGGATTTTTCTTTGTTATCTTCTAGGATTTTTATGGTTTCAGGTCTTTAAGTCTTTGATCCATCTTGAGTTGATTTCTGTGTAAGTTGAGAGATGAGGATCCAGCTTTATTCTTCTACATGTGGCTTGCCAGTTATCCCAGCACCATTTGTTGAATAGAATGTTCTTTTGCCACTTTACTTTTTTGTTTGCTTTGTCGAAGGTCACTTAGCTGTTAAGTTTTGGCTTTATTTCTGGGTTCTCTATTCTGTTCCACTGGTATATGTGCCCATTTTTATACCAGTACTATGCTGTTTATGTAACTATGGCATTATTATATAGTTTGAAGTCCAATAATGTGATGTCTCCAGATTTGCTCAAGACTGAGCAAGACTTCTTGTTCAGTCTTGCTTTGGTTATGCAGGCTCTTTTTTGGTTCCCTATGAATTTTAAGATTGCTTTTTGTAATCCTGTGAAGAATGATAGTGGTATTTTGATGGGAATTGCATTGAATTTGTAGATTGCTTTGGGAAGTATGGCCATTTTCACAATATTAATTCTACCCATCCATGAGCAAGGGATGTGTTTCCATTTGTTAGTGTCATCTATAATTTCTTTCAGCAGTGATTTGTAGTTTTTCTTTAAGAGATCTTTCACCTCCTTGGTTAGGTATATTCCTAAGTGTCCCTCTTTTTTTTTTTTTTTTTTTTTTTGCAGCTGTTGTAAAAGGGGTTGAGTTCTTTATTTGATTCTTAGCTTGGTTGCTATTAGTGTATAGCAGAACTACTGACTTGTGTACATTAATTTTGTGTCCTGAAACTCTGCTGAATTCATTTATCATTTATTTCTAGGTGCTCTTTGGATGATTC
>NW_012105642.1:2142289-2144690 GCF_000951045.1 Mandrillus leucophaeus | reverse complement strand
TGTGTAAGTTGAGAGATGAGGATCCAGCTTTATTCTTCTACATGTGGCTTGCCAGTTATCCCAGCACCATTTGTTGAATAGAATGTTCTTTTGCCACTTTACTTTTTTGTTTGCTTTGTCGAAGGTCACTTAGCTGTTAAGTTTTGGCTTTATTTCTGGGTTCTCTATTCTGTTCCACTGGTATATGTGCCCATTTTTATACCAGTACTATGCTGTTTATGTAACTATGGCATTATTATATAGTTTGAAGTCCAATAATGTGATGTCTCCAGATTTGCTCAAGACTAAGCAAGACTTCTTGTTCAGTCTTGCTTTGGTTATGCAGGCTCTTTTTTGGTTCCCTATGAATTTTAAGATTGCTTTTTGTAATCCTGTGAAGAATGATAGTGGTATTTTGATGGGAATTGCATTGAATTTGTAGATTGCTTTGGGAAGTATGGCCATTTTCACAATATTAATTCTACCCATCCATGAGCAAGGGATGTGTTTCCATTTGTTAGTGTCATCTATAATTTCTTTCAGCAGTGATTTGTAGTTTTTCTTTAAGAGATCTTTCACCTCCTTGGTTAGGTATATTCCTAAGTGTCCCTCTTTTTTTTTTTTTTTTTTTTTTTGCAGCTGTTGTAAAAGGGGTTGAGTTCTTTATTTGATTCTTAGCTTGGTTGCTATTAGTGTATAGCAGAACTACTGACTTGTGTACATTAATTTTGTGTCCTGAAACTCTGCTGAATTCATTTATCATTTATTTCTAGGTGCTCTTTGGATGATTCCTGAGCATTTTCTAGATATACAATCATATCATGGGCAAACAGTGACGGTTCAACTTCCTCTTTACCAGTTTGGATGTCCTTTCTTTGTCTTGTCTGCTTGATCTGGCTAGAACTTCCAGTATTGTGTTGAATAGAAGGGGTGAAAGTGGGCATCCTTGACTTGTTCCAGTTCTCATAGGGAATGCTTTCAACTTTTTCCCATTAGGTATTATATTGGCTGTGGGTTTGTCACAGGTGACATAGATATTTGTTATGTCCTCTCCTAGTTTTGGTATTAGGGTGATACTGTCTTCATAAATGATTTAGAGAGGATTCCCTCTTTCTCTGTATTTTGGAATAGTGTCAGTAGGATTGGTACCAATTCTTCTTTGAATGTCTGATAGAATTCAGCTGTCAATCGCTCTGGTCCTGAACTTTTTTTGGTTAGCAATTTTTTAATTACAATTTCAATCTCACTGCTTGTTATTGGTTTCTTCAGTGTTTCTATTTCTTCCTAGTTTAATCTAGGAAGCTTGTATATTTCCAGGAATTTATCCATCTCTTCTAGATTTTCTAGGTTATGCATGTAAACGTGTTCATAGTAGCCTTGAATGATCTTGTGTATTTCTGTCATATCTGTTGCAGTATCTCTCATTTCATTTCTAATTGATCTTATTTGGATCATCTCTCTTCTTTTCTTGGTTAATCTCACTAATGGTTTATCAATGGTATTTGTCTTTTCAAAGAACCAGCTTTTTGTTTCATTTATCTTTTGTGTTTTTTTGTTTGTTTCAGTTCTGTTTAATTCTGCTCTGATCTTTGTTATTTCTTTTCTTCTGCTGGGCTTCAGTTTGATTTGTTCTTGTTTCTCTGGTTCCTTGAGGTGTGACCTTAGATTGTCTATTTGTGCTCTTTCAGACTTTTCGATATAGGCATTCAATGCTATGAATTTTCCTCCTACCACCACTTTTGCTGTATCCCTGAGGTTTTGATAGGTTGTGTCACTATTGTCGTTCAGTTCACAGAATTTTTTAACTTCCATCTTTATTTCATTGTTGACACAAAGATCACTGAGGAGCAGGTTACTTAATTTCCATGTATTTGCATGATTTTGAGGATTCCTTTTGGACTTGATTTCCAGTTCTATTCCACTGTGGTCTGAGAGTACTTGATACAATTTCGATTTTCTTAAATTTACTGAAACTTGGGTTGTTGACTATCATATGGTCTATCTTGGAGAATGTTACATGTGCTGATAAATAAAATGCATATTCTGCAGTTGTTGGGTAGAATGTCCTGTAAATATCTATTAAGTCCATGTGTTCTAGGGTATAGTTTAAGTTCACTGTTTTTTTGTTGACTTTCTGGGGTTTTTTGTTTGTTTTTTACTTTAAGTTCTGGGGTACAAGTGCAGAACATGAAGGTTTGTCACATAGGTATACACGTGCCATGGTGGTTTGCTGCACCCATCAGCCCGTCATCTACATTAGGTATTTCTCCTAATGCTATCCCTCTCCTAGTCCCCCACCCCCTGACAGGCCCCAGTGTGTGATGTTCCCCTCCTTGTTTCCATGTGTTCTCATTGTTCAACTCCCACTTATGAGTAAGAACATGCAGTGTTTGGTTTTCTGTTCTTGTGTTAGTTTGCTGAG
>NW_012105642.1:2140215-2141285 GCF_000951045.1 Mandrillus leucophaeus | reverse complement strand
CACCATTTATTAAATAGGGAATCCTTTCCCCATTGCTTGTTTTTGCCAGGTTTGTCAAAGATCAGATGGTTGTAGATGTGTGGCATTATTTCTGAGGCCTCTGTTCTGTTCCATTGGTCTATACATCTGTTTTGGTACCAGTACCATGCTGTTTTGGTTACTGTACCATTGTAGTATAGTTTGAAGTTAGGCAACGTGATGGCTACAGCATTGTTCTTTTTGCTTAGGATTGTCTTCACTATGCAGGCTCTTTTTTGGTTCCATATGAACTTTAGTTTTTTTTAATTCTGTGAAGGAAGTCAATGGTAAGTTGATGGGGATAGCATTGAATCTATAAATCACTTTGGGAAGTATGGCCATTTTCACGATATTGATTCTTGCTGTCCATGAACATGGAATGTTTTTCCATTTATTTGTGTCCTCTCTTATTTCCTTGAGCAGTGGTTTGTAGTTCTCCTTGAAGAGGTCCTTCATATCCCTTGTAAGTTTTATTTCTAGGTATTTTATTCTCTTTGTAGTAATTGTGAATGGGAATTCACTCATAATTTGGCTCTCTGTTTGTCTGTTTTTGGTGTATAGGAATGCTTGTGATTTTTGCACATTGATTTTGTATCCTAAGATTTTGCTGAAGTTGCTTATCAGCTTAAGGAGATTTTGGGCTGAGACAATGGAGTTTTCTAAATATACAATTATGTCTTCCACAAAGAGAGACAATTTGACTTCCTCTTTTCCTATTTGAATACCCTTTATTTCTTTCTCTTGCCTGATTGCCCTGGCCAGATCTTCTGATACTGTGTTGAATAGGAATGGTGAGAGAGGGCATCCTTGTCTTGTGCTGGTTTTCAGAGGGAATGCTTCCAGTTTTTGCCCGTTCAGTATAATATTGGCTGTGAATTTGTTATAAATAACTCATATTATTTTGAGACACATTCCATCAATACCTAGTTTATTGCGAGTTTTTAGCATGAAGGGCTGTTGAATTTTGTTGAAGGCCTTTTCTGCATCTATTGAGATAATCATGTGGTTTTTGTCATTGGTTCTGTTTATGTATGGATTACTTTTATTGATTT
>NW_012105642.1:2138270-2140165 GCF_000951045.1 Mandrillus leucophaeus | reverse complement strand
TCTTGCTTCTCTAGTTCTTTTAATTGTGATGTTAGGATGTCAATTTTATATCTTTCTTACTTTCTCTTGTGGGCACTTAGTGCTATAAATTTCCCCCTAAACAGTGCTTTAAATGGGTCCCAGAGATTCTGGTACATTATGTCTTTGTTCTCATTGGTTTCAAAGAACATCTTCATTTCCGCCTTCATTTCGTTATTTACCCAGTAGTCCTATTCAGGAGCAGGTTGTTCAGTTTCCATGTACTTGTGTGGTTTTGAGTGAGTTTCTTTAATCCCGGGTTCTAATTTGGTTACACTATGGTCTGACAGACTGTTTGTTACAATTTCCTTTCTTTTGCATTTGCTGAGGAGTGTTTTACTTCCAATTCTGTGGTCAGTTTTAGAATAAGTGCAATGTGCTGCTGAGAAGAATGTATATTATGTTGATTTGGGGTGGAGAGTTCTGTACATGTCTATTAGGTCCACTTGGTCCAGAGCTGAGAACTGTAGACCAGAGCTGTTCCTATTTGGTCATTTTGCCAGCAATCCCCGACTTTCTGTTTTAATAACCTGTCTAGTGCTGTCAGTGGAGTATTGAAGTCCCCCACTATTATTGTGTTGCTGTCTATCTCATTTCTTAGATCTGGTAGTAATCGTTTTATAGATTTGGGACCTCCAGTGTTCAGTTCATATATATTTATGATTGTGATATTTTCCTTTGGGACTAGTCCTTTTATCATTATATAATTTCCCTCTTTGCCTTGTTTAACTGTTGTTGCTTTAAAGTCTGTTTTGTCTGATGTAAGAGTAGCTACTCCCACTCACTTTTGGTGTCCATTTGCATGGAATACCTTTTTCCATCTTTTTGCCTGAAGCTTATGTGAGTCCTTATGTGTTGAAGACAGCAGATATTTGACTGGTGAATTCTTATCCATTCTGACATTCTGTATCTTTTAAGTAGAGCATGTAGGCCACTTACTTTCAACATTAGTACTGAGAAGTGAGGTACTATTCCATTCGTCATGCTAGTTGTTGCCTGAATACATTGGGTTTTTTGGTAGTGACGAATCCTCTCAAAATTTGTTTGTCTGGAAATAAAAAACTATCTTACTTTCATTTATGAAGTTTAGTTTCACTGGATACAAAATTCTTGGTAGATAATTGTTCTGTTTAAGAAAGCTAAAGATAGGACCCTAACCCCTTCTAGCTTGTAAGGTTTCTGCTGAGAAATCTGCTGTTAATCTGATGAGTTTTTCTTTATAGGTTACCTGATGCTTTTGCTTCACAGCTCTTAAGATTCTTCTCTTCGTCTCGACTTCATGATGACTATGTGCTTAGGTAATGATCTTTTTTGATAAATTTCCCAGGCATTCTTTGAGCTTGTTTTGTTTGGATGTCTAAATCTCCAGCAAGATTGGGGAATTTTTCCTTGATTATTCCCTCAAATATGTTTTCCAAACTTTTAGATTTCTCTTTTTCCTCTGGAACACCAGATATTTTTAGGTTTGCTCATTTAATATAATCCCAAACTTCTTGGAGGCTTTGTTCGTTTTTTAATTCTTTTTTCTTCATCTGTGTTGGATTAGGTTAATTCAAAAGCATTTTTTCAAGTTCTGAAGATCTTTCTTCTACTTGTGTGATTCTATTGCTAAGAATTTCCAGTGTTATTTTGCATTTCTCCAAGTATGTCCTTCAGTTCCAGAAGTTGTGATTGTTTTTTACTTATGCTATTTATTTCTCCGGAGATTTTCCATATCCATATCCTGTATCTACTTTTTTTCTTTAAGTTGATATTCACCTTTCTCTGATGCCTCCTCGAGTAGCCTAATAATCCACCTTCTGGATTCTTTTTCTGGCAATTCAGAGATTTCTTCTTGGTTTGGCTCCATTGCTGGTGAGCTAGTGTGATCTTTTGGG
>NW_012105642.1:2131650-2134000 GCF_000951045.1 Mandrillus leucophaeus | reverse complement strand
GGTCTAAAAATTTGTCTCAGCTCCAGGAAAGGTCAAATCCTTCTTTTGTGATCTGGACCTTCAGTTTCCCCAGTGAGGATGTATATGTGGTCAGAGGGGGAAGCTGCTTCCTTCAAAGGGTCTGTGGATTCTCTCAGCTTTCCTGGTATGTTCCTGTGGAAGTTCTTGGAGCAAAAGTTCACGAGTCTCTACATGCTGCTCTGTCTGTCCGAGTTGGTGCTGTAAATTATTCCTGCCTCCTATCTGCCATTTTTCTCGGTATTAATTGAAAATGCCTATTTCTTTTTAGTTTTATCAACTCCAGAATTCATCAGTATTTGAATATTTGCTAGTCTGATATTTAAAAGGAATAACTTCTACACATTTCTGAAGTTGTGAGTTTGTTTCTGTTGGTTTGCTGTTACCCTTTTCTCCCCTATTTCTTGATCATAGTGGCTTGTTTCCCTAGAGGCTTATTTGAACATGTTGACAACAGAAATTAATTTGTGAGCATTCTTTGTGTTGTAGGTTTAAGTGTTTTCATCCACAGAGCCTTTGTGTTGCTACTTTTAGGTACCAATAGGCACTTATTGTCAGGGCCTACATTTACCTAAAGTCTTCATGAATTTGCAGGACTACAAAGGTTATGTGAATTTTGCCACATAATCGCTTATTGGTCTACCTGTAGCCTTGAATTTTTTTGGGAGTGGTTTCTACACAATAAATACTCCTTTCCCTATCCACTTGTTCAAGGCAACTTTCCTTTAAGTCAGCTGGGGGGGATTTTTACAGGTTTACTTCAATTCACTTTTACCTGAGTGAATTTCCCTTGGGGAAATTGAACTTATTACACTGAGCTTTGATCACTGTACTATAAATCCTGTAATACTGTCACAACTTAAGCTCTATTGCTCTCATTTGACAAAAACCATCAGATTAACATGATTTTAGTGTTCTTCTCACCTCCTTGGATTCATGCCTTTGTACTTTCTTCAGATCTAATTTCCAGTTTTCAAATTCTCTTCACTTGCTACCTCATTGCCACATGCTCAGCTTCCTGTCATTGGCATGCTCCTGCCTCTGTGGGTGCCTTCACCCCTACAACGCATATTTTGCCTTCCACCACTCTTTCTGCTGCTTCTACCTCCTCTTTTTTGTAGTAATTATTTTTGCTTGATAGTTTTCTAATAACTTTTCCTATTTACTAAATACTAAAATGCTTATAAACAATGTATTTATACTGTGAATTTTCATATATGAGATATTCGATATTTTTAAAAATATACTGTCTGTTTTTTCTGCTGAGAAAAAACATAACATTGAGTTATTTTTCATCATTTAAATTATGTGTGAGATTGACCATATTTCTATTAATTCGTTGGCTATTTGTAGTCTTTTTCAATGACATCCCATTTTTAAGTTTCTCATTTGTTCATTGGGTTGTTTTCCTTTTTTATATATTTTTTAAATTTATTTTTTGTTTTGTATATTTAAGGTGTACAAGATGATGTTTTGATATACATATGAAATGGTTACTGTAGTCATGCAAATTAATATATCTAACACTTCACATAGTTACCTTCTGCCCATTTTTAAGCCAGGTTATTTGGGGTTTTTTGCTACTGAGTTATGTGAGCTATTTATATATTTTGGGTATAAATACCTTATCAATTATATGGTTTAAAAATATTGTTTTCCATTCTGTAGGCTGCCTTTTCATTTTGTTTATTATTTCCTTTGCTGTGCAGAAGCTTTTTAATTGGATACAGTCCCATTTATTTACTTTTGCTTTTGTTGCCTGTGGGTTTTTAAATTATTGATTTCTAGTTTTATACCACTGTCGTTAGAAAATATACTTGAGTTGATTTCAATCTTTATAAATTTCTTAAGACTTGTTTTGTGTTCTAACATGTGATTTATCCTGCAGTATGTTTCATATGCACTTGAGAAAACTATGTATTCTGCTGCCAATGGATTAAATGTTCTATATATGTCTGCAAGGTCCATTTAGTCAAAAGTGTAGCTTAAGTCAAATTTTTCATTTTTGATTTTCTGTCTGGATGATCTGTCCATTGCTGAAAGTGGGGCACTGACATTGCCTACTATTATTATATTGCCCTATATTTCCCCTTTAGATCTATAAACGTATGCTTTGTATATTTCAGTGTTTTGATGTTGCCTGCATATACATTGACAGTTGATATGTCTTCTTCATGAATTGACTCCTTCTTTGTCTCTTGTGACACTTTTTGTTGTAAAGTATGTTTTTTTCAGATATTAGTGTAGCTACTCCTGCTCTTTTTTGGTTTCTATTTATATGTAATCTGTTTTTCCATCCCTTCTCTTTCAGTCTATGTATGTCCTTAAAGGT
>NW_012105642.1:2126813-2129595 GCF_000951045.1 Mandrillus leucophaeus | reverse complement strand
ATTCTTTGAGCTTGTTTTGTTTGGATGTCTAAATCTCCAGCAAGATTGGGGAATTTTTCCTTGATTATTCCCTCAAATATGTTTTCCAAACTTTTAGATTTCTCTTTTTCCTCTGGAACACCAGATATTTTTAGGTTTGCTCATTTAATATAATCCCAAACTTCTTGGAGGCTTTGTTCATTTTTTAATTCTTTTTTCTTCATCTGTGTTGGATTAGGTTAATTCAAAAGCATTTTTTCAAGTTCTGAAGATCTTTCTTCTACTTGTGTGATTCTATTGCTAAGAATTTCCAGTGTTATTTTGCATTTCTCTAAGTATGTCCTTCAGTTCCAGAAGTTGTGATTGTTTTTTACTTATGCTATTTATTTCTCCGGAGATTTTCCGTATCCATATCCTGTATCTACTTTTTTTCTTTAAGTTGGTATTCACCTTTCTCTGATGCCTCCTCGAGTAGCCTAATAATCCACCTTCTGGATTCTTTTTCTGGCAATTCAGAGATTTCTTCTTGGTTTGGCTCCATTGCTGGTGAGCTAGTGTGATCTTTTGGGGTATTAAAGAACCTTGTTTTGTGATATTACCAGAATTGTTTTTCTGGTTCCTTCTCATTTGGCTAAACTATGTCACAGGGAAGATCTGGGGCTCAAGGGATGTTGCTCAGATTCTTTTGTCCCGTGGGGTGCTCCTTTGATGTGGTGCTCTTCCCTTTCCCCTAGGGATGGGGCTTCCTGAGAGCCGAACTGCAGTAATTATTTCTCTTCTGGGTCTAGTCACTCAAGCAGAGCTGTTATGCTCCAGGCTGGTACTGAGGAGTGTCTGCAGAGTGCTGTGATGTGATCCATCTTCAGGTCTCTCAGCTGTGGATACCAGCACCTACTCTGATGAAGGTAGCAGGAGAGTAAAGTGGACTCTCCGAGGGTCCTCGGTTGTAGTTTTGTTTAGTGCACTGGTTTTGTGTTGGTTGGCCTCCAGCCAGGACGTAGAGCTTTCAAGACAGCATCAACTGAGGTGGTATAGGAAGGATTCAAACTGGCCCTAGGGTCACGTGGATAAGTATTCAGGTTTCTCAGGTGGTCGGTGGGGTCATAGAGTTCACAAGAGATTATGTCCTTTATCTTTGGCTTCCAGGCAAGTAGAGTAAGACCATCAGGTAGGGGTAGAGTTAGGCATGTCTGAGCTCAGACTCTTGTTGGGCGGGGCTTGCTGCAGCTGCTGTGGGAGATGGTGGTATGTTTCTTAGGCCATTGGAGTTACGTTTGAGAGGGATTATGGGCACCTCGTGGAATGAAAGAATCTGTCTTCTGTTGCATCACAGAGGTTACGAGGGAAGTGGGGGAAAGCCAGCAGTGAGAGGCCTCACCCAGCTCCCGCACAGCCCAAAAGGCCAGTCTCACTCTCACCATGTCCCTACAACAGCACCAAATTTATTTCCAGGCAGCCAGTGAGCAGGGCTAAGAACCTGCCCCAGGCTACAAGCCTCCCCACAGGGAAAGCTAGCAGGAATTTCAGTTTGGGTGCCTTTCTGCCTGCCACAGTTTCTGTACTTGTATCTGTACTCCCTATTCACCCTCTCCCCCAGATTCTGACCAGGAAACTTTGCGTTCAAGTGGAATTGTTACAAAGTTCAGCTGAAAATTTTCTTCTCCCTATGGTCTTTTCCCAATTCCACTTGCCCTCCCCAAGGACCCCTGTGAGACAAAGTCAGGAATGGCTTCCCTGGGGACGGTGCGTGCCTACAGGGCTTTTCCCACTGTTTCCTCTACCCCTATATTTCATGGTCTAAAAATTTGTCTCAGCTCCAGGAAAGGTCAAATCCTTCTTTTGTGATCTGGACCTTCAGTTTCCCCAGTGAGGATGTATATGTGGTCAGAGGGGGAAGCTGCTTCCTTCAAAGGGTCTGTGGATTCTCTCAGCTTTCCTGGTATGTTCCTGTGGAAGTTCTTGGAGCAAAAGTTCACGAGTCTCCACATGCTGCTCTGTCTGTCCGAGTTGGTGCTGTAAATTATTCCTGCCTCCTATCTGCCATTTTTCTCGGTATTAATTGAAAATGCCTATTTCTTTTTAGTTTTATCAACTCCAGAATTCATCAGTATTTGAATATTTGCTAGTCTGATATTTAAAAGGAATAACTTCTACACATTTCTGAAGTTGTGAGTTTGTTTCTGTTGGTTTGCTGTTACCCTTTTCTCCCCTATTTCTTGATCATAGTGGCTTGTTTCCCTAGAGGCTTATTTGAACATGTTGACAACAGAAATTAATTTGTGAGCATTCTTTGTGTTGTAGGTTTAAGTGTTTTCATCCACAGAGCCTTTGTGTTGCTACTTTTAGGTACCAATAGGCACTTATTGTCAGGGCCTACATTTACCTAAAGTCTTCATGAATTTGCAGGACTACAAAGGTTATGTGAATTTTGCCACATAATCGCTTATTGGTCTACCTGTAGCCTTGAATTTTTTGGGGAGTGGTTTCTACACAATAAATACTCCTTTCCCTATCCACTTGTTCAAGGCAACTTTCCTTTAAGTCAGCTGGGGGGGATTTTTACAGGTTTACTTCAATTCACTTTTACCTGAGTGAATTTCCCTTGGGGAAATTGAACTTATTACACTGAGCTTTGATCACTGTACTATAAATCCTGTAATACTGTCACAACTTAAGCTCTATTGCTCTCATTTGACAAAAACCATCAGATTAACATGATTTTAGTGTTCTTCTCACCTCCTTGGATTCATGCCTTTGTACTTTCTTCAGATCTAATTTCCAGTTTTCAAATTCTCTTCACTTG
>NW_012105642.1:2089935-2125463 GCF_000951045.1 Mandrillus leucophaeus | reverse complement strand
AATTGATAGGCAAAGATATACTATTGCCATCTTATTAATTTTTTTGGTCACTTTTGTAGATCCTTTGTTTCTTTCTTCCTCTCCTGCTATCTTCCTTTGTGATTTGGTGATTTTCTGTAGTGGTATGCTTTTATTCCTTTATTGTTTTCACTTTTGTATATGCTATAGGTTTTTGCTTTGTGGTTACCATGGTGCTTATGTAAAACATCTTTTGGCTACACAAGACCATTTTAAGCTAGTAACAACTCTGACTGCATACAAAGGGTCTACACTTTTACTGCTTCCCCAATTTTACATCTTTGATTTCATAGTCTACATCTTTTTATATTGTGTATACATTCATAAATTAATATTAACACAGTTGTTTTTAATGCTTTTGTCTTATGTCTTTTAACCTTTATACTAGAGTTAAAAGTGATTCACATACCATCATTGCAGTACTAGAGTATTTTGAATTTCAATAAACATTTACTAGTGAGTTTCATACTTTCATTTGTTTTCATGTTACTTACCAGTGGTCTTTCATTTCACCTTAAAGAATTTTCTTTAGCATTTCTTGTAAAGCAAGTCTGGTGGTGATTAATTTCCTCAGCTTCTGTTTGCCTGGGAAAGTCTTTATCCCTCTTTTCTAAAGCACAGATTTTCTGGGTAAAGTATTCTTGGTTAGCAGTTGTTTCTTTCAACACTTTAAATAAGTCAGTCAAGCAGGGAGAAAAGATGGCCAACTAGACATAGCCAGAAAGAGCTTTGTGCACTGATAGGCAAGACCATCAAGAAGACTGGCACATTTTGAGCAGATCTTCGTAAGGCATTGAGAGTGGATGAGGGGAGGACACAGACTCTGGCGTAAAGCAAGAGGAAGCTGAGAACCTTGCACAGGGTTGTCAAACACCAAGACTTGTTGCTGGCCCCAAGTGACTCCTGGGAAAGGTGCAAGTTAAATATGCATGGAGTGGCCCACTTTTGCCACAATCTCTGGAAGCCTGGCTGCAGAATACCCCATGTTCCCCATGGACATGTGAGCTGGCACAGAAAACTGCTTAGAGAGTTGCCAGAGAGAGGACTCCAGCCTGTACACAGCCAAGGGTTTGCTATGGAAACAGCTACAGTGGAGTATGGCCAGGGATGCCCACCCCCCAATGCTCATCATGTTCCTCTAGGTGACATTATCTTTTATTGACTGTTGGACCTGGACAGAAGAGGGCTATCTTGCCTCTGAGATGGGGTCTCAGTCTGATTTGGTTGCCCCCCTGTCTGCTGGCCTCTCCCAAGATTCCTGTCTGTCTACACTTGCTTGTAAGGAAGTCTCAGGTGTCCAACCAGGACACTTCCCAGTGGCCACTGTCATAACTCTTTTGTTGGCAGACACCACCCCCCCATCAACCCACCAACTGTCAGAGAGTTTCTCCAAATAAGCCCCTGCTGGCAAGTACCCACCCTTTGCCTCCCCTAACTGCTTTGCTTGTGCAAACCCACCCACTCCCTCCCTCCATATCTTTGCCAGATTACACTCAACTACAGTCTTCCCCCAGTGCTTCACTGGTGTGTGTCCATGTGTGGACCTCACCACCCAACCACAATGAGTGTGTGTACATGCAAACATTACCACCACTGTCCTGCCCTTGTGGGCATGTGTGGACCCCACAACCCCACTGCCACTGGCGTGAATACATGCATTTAAAATCCACCACCCCACTGCCACTGCTGCTGCCCATATGTGTGCATACTCCAGTACATAACCATCTTGCCACCACTGGTGCATGCACACAGACTCCACCATGCTGCCACCCCACTCCTGGCATGCATGCATGGACCACACCACACTGCTGCCACCAGCACACATGTGCATGCAAGCCATGCTGCACTGCTCGTGCATGTATACATACCCTACCACACCACTGCCCTACCACCACTGGTGTATGCATGTGGACCCTGCTGCTACTGCTACAATGAAACACTTGGCTGGAACTCCCCACAACCACACAATGAAATGTTAATACCAGTGGCCCAAGAACACCTTAGCCCCTGCAGCACAGCATGTACGTAACCTAAAGGGACTGGCAAATAAAGCTGTGGGCTGGCTCCTAGAGTTCTAAGCTAGGCTTTGCACCCTGAAATCATCCAGAAACAAAGCCAGTCAACTGAATTCAACTTATACTGCAGTCAAATCCTGAATAGCATCACAGAATATAAAAGCAAAAAGCCCCATCCAAAGAACAGCAACTTCAAAGATTAAAGGAACATCAGCCTACACAAATGAGAAAGTATCAGCACAAGAAAAATGGCAACTAAAAAGGGCAGAGTGTTTTCTTACCTCTAAACAACCACAGCTCGCTAGCAATGATTCTTAACCAGGCTGAAATGGGTGAAATGAAAGACATAGAATTCAGAATCTAGATGGCAACAGAGATCATCGATATTCAGGAGAAAGTTGAAACCTGATCCAAGGAATCTAAAGAATCCAGTAGTACAATACAAGAGCTGAAGGATGAAGTATCTATTTTAAATAAACCAAACTGATCCTGATAAAGCTGAAAGACTCATTACAGGAACTTCGTAATACAGTTGAAAGTATTAACAGCAGAATCAACCAAGCAGAGGAAAGAATATCAGAGCTTGAAAACTGGTTCTTTGAATCAACTCAGTTGCACAAAAATAAAGAAAAAAGAATGTACAAAATGAGTAAGTCCTCCAAGAAATATGGAATTATGTGAAGAGACCAAAACTACAACACATTGGTGTCCCTGAAAGAGAGGGAGAGAGAGCAAGCAACTTGGAAAACATATTTCTCGATGAAAATTTTCTCAACCTCACTAGAGACATCAACGTTAAAATTCAGGAAATTCAGAGAACCCTTGCAGGATACTATAAAAGAGGACCATACTACAGTTAAGCCCTCAATGGCATCAAAAAAACAAAAGCAAAAGCCCCATCCAAAGAACAGCAACTTCGAAGATTATAGGAACATCAGCAGGCCTGTACACAGGTTTCTTTCACATTCACCTTGGAGAATCTTATGACTACGTGTCTTGGGGATATATTTGAACAAAGATACAACATACCAGAGTCTGTGGGCCATCCCCAAGACACATAGTTATCAGATTCTCCAAAGTGAACATGAAAGATAAAATATTAAAGGCAACTAGAGAGAAGGGACGGGTCATCTAAGAAAGGGGAACCCAATCAGGCTAGCTGAAGACCTTTCAGCAGAAACAGCCAGAAGAGATTGGGAGCCTATATTCAATATTCTTAAAGAAATCCCAACCAAGAATTTCATACTCAGCCAAACTAAGCTTCATAAGTAAAGGAGAAATAAGATCCTTTTTGGAAAACCAAATGCTAGGGGAATTCCTTACCACTACACCTGCTTTACAAGAGGTCCTTAAGGGAATGCTAAACATGAAAATGAAAGACCATTACTGGTCACCACAAAAACACACTCAAGTACATAGACCATTGTCACTATGAAGCAACTACACAATCCAGTCTGCATAACAGCCAGCTAACAACACGATGAGAGAATCAAATCCTCACATATCAATATTAATCTTTGAATGTAAATGGGTTTAACACCCCACTTAAAATGCACAGAGTGGCAAGTTGGATAAAGAAGCAAGACCCAATTTTATACTGTCTTCAAGAAACCAGTCTCACATGCAATGACACCCACAGACTGAAAATAAAGTGACAGAGAAAGATCTATCAAGAAAACTTAAAAAGAGAGAGAGAGAAAGAACAAGCACAGGTTGCAACTCTTATTTCAGACAAAATAGACTTTAAACCAACAATGATCAAAAAGGACAAAGAATAGTGTTACATAATGATAAAGGGTTCAATTCAACAAAAAGACTTAACTATTCTAAATATATATGTACCCAACACTGGAGAATCTAGATTCATAAAACAATTTCTTAGAGACAAATGAAGAGACTTAAATAACCACACAATGATAATAAGAAACGTGAACACCTCACTGACAGTATTAAAGAGATCATTGAGGCAGAAAACTGACAAAGATATTCAAGACCTCAATTTGACAGTTGACCAAACAGACCTAACAGATATATATATAGAACACTCTACCCAATAACATCAGAATATACATTCTTCTTATTGGCACATACTCTAATATTGGCCACATGCACAGACATAAAGCAATTCTCAACAAATTAATAAAAAATGAAAGTATACCAACCACACTCTTGGACCACTGTATGATAAAAATAGAAATAACTAGGCCAAGGCAGGCAGATCACGAGGTCAGGAGGTCAAGACCATCCTAGCCAACATGGTGAAACCCCATCTCTACTAAAATACCAAAAATTAGCTGGGCATGGTGATGTGCACCTATAGTCCCAGCTACTCAGGAGGCTGAGGCAGGGGAATCAATTGAACCCGGGAGGTGGAGAGTGCAGTGAGCTGAGATCTGCCACTGCACTCCAGCCTGGCTACAGAGCAAGACTCTGTCTAAAAAATAAACTCAAAAAAAAAAAAAAAAAAAAAAAAAAAAACTACCAAGAAGATCTCTTGAAACCATACAATTACATGGAAATTAACATCCTCCAGAGTGACCTTTGAGTAAACAACAAAATTGAGGCAAAAATCAAGAAATGTCTTGAAACCAGTGAAAACAAAGATACAACACACCAGAATTTCTGAAACACAGCAAAATCAGTGCTAAGAGGAAAGTTATAGCACTAAATATTCACACAAAAGAGTTAGAAAGATTTCAAATTAACAACATAACATCACACCTTGAGGAACCAGAAAAACAAAAGCAAACCAACCCAAAAGCTAGCAAAAGAAAATAACCAATCTCAGAGATAAACTAAATGAAATGGAGACATGAAAAACCATACAAAAGATCAGTGAAGAAAAGTTGGTTCTTTAAATGAATAAATGAGATTGGTATACTGCAAGCTAGGCTAGTAAAGAAAAAAGAGAAAATCCAAATCACCACAATCAGAAATGAAAAGGGGAACATTACCACTGACTTCACAGTAATACAAATATCCCTCAGAGTTTATTACAAACACCTCTATGCACACAAACTAGAAAATCTAGAACAAATGGATAAATTCCTGAAAACATACAGCCTCCCAAGATTGAATCAGGGAGAAATTGAAACCCTGAACAGACCAATGAGTTCTGAAATTTAATCAATAATTGAAAAAACCTACCCACCAGAAAAAGCCCAGAACCAGATAGATTCACAGCCAAAATCTACCAGATGTATAAAGAAAAGCTGGTACCAATCCTACTGAAGCCATTCCAAAAAGTTGAGGAGAGATTCCTCCATAACTCATTCTATGAGGCTAGTGTCATTCTGATACCAAAACCTGGCAGACACACAATAAAAAAAAATACTTCAGGACAAAAACCCTGATGAACATAGATGCAAAAATCCTCAACAAGATACCAGCAAACCAAATCCAGCAGCATATTGAAAAGCTAATCCACCACAATCACATAGGCTTTATCCCTGGGATCCTAGGTTGGTTCAACATATGCAGATCAATAAATGTGATTCAGCACATAAACAGAACTAAAAAGAAAAACCATACAATCATCTCAATGGACACAGAAAAGGCTTTCAATAAAATTCAACATCACTTCATGTTAAAAACTCTCAACTAACTAGGCGTTGAGGTAACATACCTCAAAATAATAAGAGCTATCTATGACAAACCCACATCTAATGTCATTGTAAATAGGTAAAAACTGGAACCATTTTCCTTGAGAACTGGAACAAGACAAGGATGCCCACTCTTAGCACTCCTATTCAATACAGTCCTGGAAGTCCTAGCCAGAGCAATCAGACAAGAAAAGAAATAAAATGCATCCAAATAGGAAGAGAGGAAGTCAAACTATCTTTTTGCAGATAATATAATTTTATTCCTAGAAAACCCCATAGTCTCTGCCCAAAGGTTCCTAGAGCTGATAGACAACTTCAGCAAAGTTTCAGGGTACAAAATCAGTGTACATAAATCAGTAGCATTTCTATACACCAATAACATCCAAGTTATGAGTCACATCAAGAATGAAATTCCACTCACAATAGCCACAAAAAGAATTAAATATGTAGGGATACAGCTAACTGGGAGGTGGTGAAAGATAGCAACAATGAGAATTACAAAACACTGCTGAAAGATATCAAAGATGACATAAACAAACGAAAAAATATTCCATACTCATAGATAGGAAGAATCAATAGTATTAAAATGGCCATGCTGCCTGAAGCAATTTACAGTTTACAGTTTAAATGCTATTCCTATCACACTACCAATGACATTTTTCACAGAATTAGAAAAAAAACTATTCCAAAATTCATATGAAACTAAAAAAGAGCCCAAATAGCTGAAGAAATTTGAAGCCAAAAGAATAAAACCATAGGCATCATGCTACCTGACTTCAAACTACAAACTATACTACAAGGCTACAGTAACCAAATAGCATGGTATTAGTACAAAAACAGACACATAGACCAATGGAGCAGGTGAGAGAACCCAGAAATAAAGCTGCATATCTACAACCATCTGTTCTTCAATGAAGTTGACAATAACAAGCAATGGGGAAAGGATGCCCTGTTCAGTAAATGATGCTGCAATAACTGGCTAGCCAGATGCAGAACAATGAGAATGGACCCCTTCCTTTCACCACATATAAAAATCAACTCAAGATGGATTAAAGATGTAAATGTAAAAACTAAAAACCCTGGAAGAAAACCTAGAAAATATCATTCTGGACATAGGCCCAGGAAAAGATTTTATGATGAAGACTCCAAAAACAATTGCAACAGAAACAAAAATTGACAAGTGGGACCTAATTAAACTAGGTTGCAGCAAACGAAACTATCAGCAGAGTAAGTAGACAAACTACAGAATGGGACAAAATATTTGCAAACTATGCATCTGACAATGGTCTAATATCTAGAAACTATAAAGAACTTACTAAGCAAAAACCCCATTAAATACCTAGGAATACAGCTAACTGTATTTTAAACAACCCCATTTTAAAATAAGCAAAGAACATGAACAGATACTTCTCAGAATAAGATATACAAATGACCAACAAGCATATGAAAAAATGCTAAACATCACTAATCATTAGAGAAATGCAAAGCAAAACCACAATGAGATATATCTCACACCATTCAGAATGGCCATTATTAAAAACTCAAAAAATAACAGATGCTGGCAAGGCTGAAGAGAAAAAGGAATGCTTATATACTGTTAGTGGGAATGTAAATTAATTCAGCCATTGTAGAAAGGCAGTTTGGACATTTCTCAAAGAACTTAAAACAGAGCTACCATTTGACTCAGCAATCCCATTACCAGGTATACATACAAAGAAATATAAATTGTTCTACCATAAAGATACATGCCCATGAATGTTCATCACAACACTATTCATGAGAGCAAAGACATGGAGTCAACCTAAATGCCCATCAATGGTGAACTGGACAAAGAAAATGTGATGCATATACACCATGGAATACTATGTAGCCATAAAAAAGAACAAAATCATGTCCCTTGCAGCAACATGGATGTAGCTAGAGGCCATTATCCTAAGCAAATTAATGCAGAAACAAAAAACTAAATACTGCATGTTCTCACTTTTAAGTTAAACATTTAGTACATAAGGACACAAAGAAAGAAACAATAGACTCCAGGGCGTACTTGAGTGTGGAGGGTGTGAGGAGAGTAAATAAATTTTTAAATAAAAAAATTACCTATTGGTTACTATGCTTCTTACTTGGGTAATGAAACAATCTGCACACCAAACTCCCACAACATGCAATGTATCCATGTAACAAATCTGCATATGTACTCCCTGAACCTAAAATAAAAGTTGGAAAAAAATCAATCAGTCTATAGAAATGTCGAATGGTGGGGAAATATATATGTAAAATTCCACTCTCTCCAGGCAAGATTTTTGCTGAGACATATGATAGACTTATTAGGGTTCCCTTGCATGTGATATCCTTATTTTCTCTTGCTTTCTTTCAAAATCATTTGTGTCTTTGATTTTTGACACATTGATTATAAAGCCTCTTGGTGTAAACTTCTTTGGACTGAATCTGATTGGAGACCTTTGAACTTCATGTACCTGGATGGTCATATCTTTCTCATACTTGGGAAGTCTGCAGCCATTATTTCTTTAAATAAGCTTTCTGTCCAGTTCTGTCTCTCTTCTCCTTCTCTAGCTACTATTATGCAAATGTTAGGTCTCTTGATGGAGTTCCATAGATCTGATTCCATAAACTCTCTTCATTCCTTTTTATTTTTCTAACTTTTTTTTTCTCTGCTGACTGGACTCTTTCAAATAATCTGTCCTTGAATTCACTTCTTCTTTCTTCTGCTTGATCTAGCCTGCTATTGAAGCTCTCTATTGCATTTTGTAGTTGTACTTCGTAATTCAGTCATTGTGTTTATCAGATCTAAAACTTCTGTTTTCTCTTTGTTTAGCTTTTCATTTTGTTCTTGTATTGTTTTCCTGGTTTCATTAACATATTTATCTGTGTTCCCTTGTAACTCAGTGAGCTTCTTTGGAATAATTATTTTGAATTCTTTGACAGGCCTTCTGTTGACCTCCTGTCCTTTAGGGTCAGTTCCTAGAAATTTTGTTCCTTTGATGTTAACACAATTTTCTGATTCCTCACATTTTTCTCATTCCTGATTATTATAGCCTTGTGAAGATATCTGCATATTTGAAGTCGTCACGTCTTTCAGACTTTATGGACTAGCTGTAGTTAAAAAAAAAGGCAGGGGGGGCGGTTCATGTGCAAGGGATGAAAAGGGTGTGCACTGTGGCATCAGGTTTATTGATTCTGGACACCTCATGTTGGGGCATGCTACTGCTCCAAGTCTGTGGTTGAAGAGGTACCCAGTATCTCATCAGCTTAGGCAGCTAGGGTTTGTGATATAAGCTCCTATGTGTTCCCTGGTGGCAAGAGCTGTGGGAGGTCCACAGTGGCAGTGAGGACTGCTCTAGTCCTTAGTGGCTAGTCCACAGAGGAGTGATGGTCCTGTGAGCTAGTGTGCTCACTGTGACAACAGCAGAGGTGGCTCCAGGGTGTTGGGAGGAAGAGGGAATTGTGCTTTAGGTACCTGGAGACTGTGAAGGAAAAAACTGCAGGACCCTCAATGGTGAAGGCTATAGGAAGTCTGCTGTGGCTTTGCTAGCTATTGTCTACCTCTTTAGCAAAAGCTGCTGGGATCCTCTGTGGGGCAAGTTGATGGGGTCTGCAAGAGCAAACATTGCAGAGTTCTTAGTGGTGAAAGCTACAGAGGGGAACACGATAATTGTAAGTGTTGTTGGGATACGCAGCAGAGACATGTACTAGAGTCCTGTGTAGAGCAGGATAATAGTAGCTCTGGTGACTCACAACATAGCTGATACCAGTAAGTCCACATTGCTCTTCTTTGCTCCTAGACTTTTCCACATGTCCCAGGTTTGCCATTTTCCCCAGTGTTGCAGGAAGTCAGGGACTCCAAATGGAGGGACGAGTTGAAGCCATGGCAGAAGAACATAAATTGTGAAGATTTCATGGATGTTTATTAGTTCTCCAAATTAATAATTTTATAATTTCTTATGCCTGTCTTTACTGCAATCTCTGAACATAAATTGTGAAGATTTCATGGACACTTATCACTTCCCCAATCAAAACCCTTGTGACTTCCTATGCCTGTCTTTGCTTTAGTCTCTTAATCCCATTATCTTCCTTAGCTGAGGAGGATGTATGTCGTCTCAGGACCCTGTGATGATTGTGTTAACTGCACAAATTGTTTGCAGAGCATGTGTGTTTCAACAGTATGAAATTTGGGCACCTTGAAAAAAGAACAGGATAACAGCAATGTTCAGGGAACAAGGGAGATAACCTTAAACTCTGACTGCTGGTGAGCCGGGTGGAACAGAGACATATTTCTATTCTTTCAAAAGCAAATAGGAGAAATTTCACTGAAATCTTTTTCTCAGCAAGGAACATCCCTGAGAAAGTGAATGCACCCCTGAGGGTAGGCCTCTAAATGGCCCCTTTGGGAGTGGCTGTCTTTTACGGCCGAAGCTGAAGGGATGAAATAAGCCCTGGTCTCCTGTAGTGCTCCTAGGCTTATTAGGATGAGGAAATTCCCACCTAATAAATTTTGGTTAGTCTGGTTGTCTACTCTCAAACCCTGTCTCCTGATAAGGTGTTATCAATGACAATGCGTGCCCGAAACTTCATTAGCAATTTTAATTTCGCCCCATCCTGTGGTCCTGTGATTTCGCCCTGCCTCCATTTGCTTTCTCATATTTTATTACCTTGTGAAGCATGTGATCTCTGTGACCCACACCCTATTCGTGCACTCCCTCCCGTTTTGAAAATCACTAATAAAAACTTGCTGGTTTTATGGCTCAGGGAACATCACGGAACCCGTCGACATGTGATGTCTGCCCCGGACACCCAGCTTTAAAATTTCTCTTTTGTGCTCTTTCCCTTTATTTCTCAGACCAGCCAATGCTTAGGGAAATATAAAAGAACCCACGTTGAATCTCAGGGGTGGCGTTTCACCCGATACCCCAGCAATCTGGGTAGGGTGATTTGGGCAGTTCCTGAAAGGCTGAGGAAGCTGGTTATTCATCCTCCCCTTCCCTTCTCTATGAGAGGAACTTGTTAGCCAAAGAGATCACTCTCCATGCTGAGCATTGCCAGCACTGGGGATGGGGTGATGCAGGCAAAATGAACTGTTCTTTCTGCACTTTTGTGTAATTATTCTTGAGTTTTTTACTCTATTGTATTACTACATCTTTTGGACTCCTGAGCCCTTCCAGAGTTATTTGCCTTCATGGATAGCTGCCAAATTATTGCTTCTGTGGGAGGAATGAAGGCTGTGCTCACCTACTCTGCCATCTTCATTTGCCTTTTTCTTATTAAATTGTAAGAATTCTTTATGCATTAAAAGTAAATTGGTCCTGTATCTGTCCTGCCAGTTTGTCATTAGTCCTTTTAACTTGTTCTAATTTTTACCACAGAATTTTTTTAAAAGTTAAATACAACAAATATTCTGCCCTAAGAATTAATTCATTAATCATCAAATTTTTTAAGTGCCAACTATATGTCAATTACTATCCTAGGTGCTTAGGATACTTCAGTGGACAAAAAGGAAAAATATGCCTGTGCTCATGGAGCTTGATTCAAATGAAAAAGAGGACGGTAGCAACATGCACGATGAGTACCTGTAGAAAAAAGTTACGTGGTATAACAGAAAGTAACCATTGTGGAGGACAGGGAAGGTAGACCTATCTAATGGGAATTGGGGGTGCAGAGTGGGTGTCATGGTAAAGGTAGGTCATAGTATTATAGGGAGTTCAGGATAGTCATTAAGAAAGTAAGACTTGAGCAGAAACCTGAAGAGTGTGGGGAAATTTACCAAGTGGACATCTAAGGGAGTTGCATTTTACTTAAAAGGAGCACCTGGGCAAAGGACCCAAGGCTGCCTGGCAGGCCACAGGAATACCAAGCAGGGAGTGTTACTGGAGCCACATTAGCTACAAGGATAGTTATAGGAAATGGAGTCAAAAAGGTATGGGGATCGGGGAGATCACATATTACTCAGGACTTCCGTGTGATGACTTTATTCTGAGTGAAATGAGGAGTCTGCATTTTAGACAGCTCCATCAGGAATAGAAGAGAATAGGGGTAAAATGTAGGGGAATAAAGATAGAAACTAGAGACAGGTGAGCAACTATTGCAGTCGTCTCTCCAGTGGATTAGAACAGGATGATAGCAAGGAGAGAAATAGGCAGATTCTAGATATATTTTGATCATATAGGTAGAGTGATTTCTTGATCAGTTAATTGTGGGGTATGAGGAGAAAAGAGACATCAGGAATGGTTCCTTGATTTTTGTCCTTAACAACTACCAGGATGGAGTTATAATCAACTGAGATGGTGAAAGGATGTGGGTGGGGTAGGTGTTGGGGGTGATTAGAGAGTTTCATTTTGGATATGCTGAGTTTCAGCTATCTGTTAACCCTATAGTTAGGAGAGGTACCACCTATGCAGTTAGATTTATGAGTTTAAAGATTAAAAAAATAGTTTGGGCTGGAAAAATAACTTTTGTAATAGTCTAGCTGTGGAAAATTATACATTAAAGTCCATAGACTGGGTGATCACTAAGAAAGTAAATGTTGATAATATGCTACCTGGAACCTGAGTACTCCAATATTAGGAGGCTAAGGAGAAGTTGAGGAAATAACAAAGGAGACTGAGCAAAACAGTATGTGAGATGGGATAAAAATCAGGAACGTAGGTTGCCTGTAAACATGTAGTGTACCAGAGAGGAGAGTGATTAGCCCTGTCAAATGCTGATAATAGATCAAGATGAGGACTGACACTTGTCTGTGAGATCTGGCAATGTGAAAGTCATTGGTGACCTTGAGAAGAGGAGTTTAAATTGAATAGCGAAGGCAAAAGCCTGATTGAACTGGATTTAAGAGAAAACAAGAGAAGAAATGGAAATGACAAGCATAAACAATTATTTCAAGAGGTTTTGCTGCAGAAGAGCATAGAAATAGAGAAATAGCTGGCCTGGCAAAGGAAGTGGGATTAAGAGGGTTCTTTTTGAAGATGGAAAAAAAAAATCACAGCATTTTAAAATGCTGATGGAGAATATCTGGTAGAGAGAGAGAAAATGATAATATGAGAAAGGGAGAGGGAAGAATTGCTGGATTAATGCTTGAATAGGCAGGAGAGGAGAGGGGTTCATATTGAGTAACATGGTATGGTAGTTCACCTGAGTAATGTAGAGGCAGATGCTCAAAGGTGGGGAGTGCGGTTTGGAGAGTCTGTAAGTTCTTTTCTGATCACTTTGTTTTTCTCAGTGAACTCAGTTTTACTATAGGAAAGGTCTTCAACTCAGAGTGAAGTTAGTGGAACAAGTGTTGAAGGTTTGAGAATGGAGGAGAAGGTACGAAATAGTGCTTCACAGAGGGAGAAAGTGCATGCATTAGGGAAAAGGCCCCTATAAAATGGTGACCTGAAACTACACAAAGCCAAGAGAGACATGCAGAACCTAAGAGTATGTCACTTAAACGTTGTAAGAGACCTAAAGAGAAGCAGAATCCAATTGAACGAGTGAAGAGTGTCAGATACTGGCTTTTTGAAGTAGTACAGTCTAACCATAACTTGAAAATTCAGTACTGGATGACTTGACTCTTAGGGATGAGAGCAGGGATTAATATTTCCTATTGGCCTAAATATTTTAAAATTGAGCTTCTTTATTATCCCTAAGAAAAATTGCACTGTCTCTGAAACCCCAGATCACCCAAATTTCTGGCCAGTATTTATTGTTAGTCAACTGGAATGATGTATCCTAAAAATTCTTTGCTTAAGACCATCCCCAAATAATTTGGATAGACCCACTGCCTTTTTCTTTTTCCCCCTAGACAGAGTCTTGCTCTGTCACCTAGGCTGGAATGCAGTGGCGCTATCTTGGCTCACTGCAACCTCTGCCTCGTGGGTTCAAGCAATTCTCCTGCCTCAGCCTCCCAAGTAGCTGGGATTACAGGCATCCACCACCACACCCGGCTAATTTCTGTATTTTTAGTAGAGACGGGGTTTCACCATGTTGGCCAGGCTCGTCTCGAACTCCTGACCTCATGATCCACCCTCTTCTGCCTCCCAAAGTGCTGGGGTTACAGGCATGAGCCACCGCACCTGGCCCCATTGCATCCTTAGTAGGAAAGTCTATTTTAACTCCAAATAAGTGTAAAATTAAATACAGAGATGATGAAGTAAATATAACTTATATTAGCAGTGCTTTTGTTTTAAGGACTTACCTGAATGAATCTGACTTAGTAGAGTCACAAACTAGCTTGTGGTTCCTATAAAATGATTAGCTGAATCATCCTTTGATCGAGAATTGTTATTCTAAGTGGAAATGTTAGTAAGATAATCTGGAACATTGTCAGTAACATATGACTTTCCACACTTAAAAGTTTAACTTACTACAATTACAAGACTTATTTAAGTACCCATGAAAGTTTCATAAGCTAATAAAACTTTTGAGATTCTAAAAATCTAGTTGGATTTATCAAATTTATAAATATAGCTTAAAATGTTAAAATGTCTGTTTGTAAGCAAAAACCTCCTTAAATGTACTTGATTAGATAGTAGACGAATAGGACTATATTTAAATGATCTTAAAAAGCTTCAGGAAGAACTAGGTATTTGAAATTATACCTAAAATAAATTGAGACAGATCGGATAAAGAAAGTGTTGTACATGTACACCATGGAATACTATTCAGCCATAAAAAAGAACAAAATCATGTATTTGGCAGAAACATGGTTGGAACTGGAGGCCATTATCTTTAGCAAACTAATACAGGAACAGAAAACCGAATACCACATGTTCTGTCTTCTAAGTGGGAACTAAATGTAAGAACTTATGAACACAAATAAGGAAACATTAGACACTGGGGTCTAGTTGAAGGTGGAGGGTGGGAGGAGGGAGAGCAGAAAAGGTGACTATTGGGTACTAGGCTTAATTCCTTGGTAATAAAATAATCTGTACAACAGACCCCCGTGACATGAGTTTACCTATGTAACAAACCTTCACCTGTACCCCGAACCTAAAATAAAAGTAAAAAATCAATAAATAAAATGAACTGAATACAGTTTTTAAAATCAATTATTTTGAACACCATATTTGCTTTCAAGGTTGTCTCGAAATCTGCATTGACATTTTTATTTATGGTTTATGAAGTTTTCTCTGACATCTTCTGGGTTCCATGGAATTTATTTTGAAATAAAATCAGTGAGTGACACAGTATATTTTTCCATTTAGTCAATCAATGATTATACCACCATCTTTTCACACCATATTTGAACCTTAACCATGTACTAAATTCCCAGATGTGTTTGTCCATTTCTTGACTCTCTGCTCTTATTGTTCAGCCTGTTTCTTCCATAGTACATAATTATTTTAATTATTCTCATTGCATAATGTCATATTCTCTCATAGGTTGAAGCCGTATCATTTTGTTTATTTTATAGAATTCTTCTGAATATTTTCAAATGTTTTTTAGATGATCTTGAGTATCATTTTTGTTAATATAAAAATACTTAAATGGTAATATATTAATTTGAAGAACACTGAATTTGTCTTTTGTTACAAACATACACTTAAATCAGAAATAGTGGTTTTTCTGGGTCAATTGGCTCTTGAATACTTATTGAGATGATCATGCTTTTTCCTCTTTTGACATATTAATGTAATGAACTATATTAATTAAGTTCTTTAAGTAGAAATAATCTTGTATTCCTGAGGTAAACTCTACTTGATTGAGAATCCTTATTGTTGAAATTTATTGCCAAATTCTATTTGCTACTATTCAGAGATTTTCTAAATTATATTTATTGTTATGGGTTTGTTAACTTATCTGTCTTTCTTGGGGTTAATGTTGTGTGTCGCATTTTATCAGAAAATTATTTATTTTAGCCAAATACTATTATTATTTGCCTGGAAATTTAAAAATTTCTCTTTATTTGTATTATATGTTAGGGTGTTTCCCCTCACTTCATTTGTGCCTATTAATACTGTCTCCTGTTTTAAATTCTTAGTGTACCCACTAGCTTATCTCATCATCATTCCTGACTGGTCATTGATCTTTGTTTTAACTGTATTTCAGTTATCTTCCTCTTTGGTTTCTTCCTTGTAACTTATTTTTATTTGTTCATAACTTTTTAACTTTTGCTTTCTTAAGTTTAGTTTGTGGATTTTTTCCTGACCTTTTAATAGTAAAAAAGCCCAAATCATTTATTTCAGTCTCTTGTTTGATGTATTTGTCTGTGATTTTTTTTTTTTTTTTTTTTTTTTTTTTTTTTTTTTTTTTTTTTTGGTCATTGAGCATAGCCTTATTTGTACTCATAGGTCTTATCTTTATCATCGTTGTTTTATAGATAGTCTTTGATTATATTTCAATTTCCCCTTTCAGTCAAGAGTTAAGTGAGAATTTCTCACATTTTCTAGTGGTTGGTTGGCAATAATTTATTCTAAATAAAAAAATCTATAATTAATCCTTTGCTGATGTATGCTTTTTAGTTCTAATACATCAGTGAATATTGTGACATACATTAAAATCTTGTGGCATTCATAGCACTAGATTTCTTTATGAATGCGATTAAATAAAAAGTTTAGAAGTAAACATATTTTTCCCACCTGAGCAACATACCCTGAATTAAAACTTATGCATGTGAATTGGCTCTTACTCTTTAGAATCTCAGTTTCATTTTTCAGTGAAAATACAGAGTATGGCTCTAATGTATTTGAAGAAAAAATATATATATATTATCAGGTACAGGATAAATCTGTAGATTAGACACAGCAGAGCTTTGGACCACTTTTTCAGAAAAGCAGTACTTCAAACTTTCATAGCCCTGGAAAGAGTAGAAAATTAATCAGAGAGCCTGATCCTATTAAACTCTAATTTCTAGACCCACTACCAATTCTTCCCACTTACCTCCTAGATTGCTACCTCCTAACTACTATATTAAAACACAGAAAATGGGAAGGAAGAAAAATAAGTTCCTATTTTTCTACCACCCACAGATAATAGTTTTAACATTTTTAAAGATTCAATTAATATTATATGTATAATATTCCTAATGAAAAGGAATAATCCCTTAAATCTTTTTCTGTTTCTTCTTTTCAACTCTAGTTTTCTTCCTACTGGATGCTCACAGCCATCATCTTTCTCAATTAGACAAAAAAATGTGACAGGTGTTTTCATTCCCCTGGGACTTTAAGAAGACAAGATGTACTTAATGCCTACATATTCTACAGACACATGGAAAAAGGAAATCTTTCCTTTCTGGTCAGTAGCTCAGTGCCCTGTGTTGAGTTCTCTGGGAAGAGCATGTGCTCCTGCAGAGAGACGAGCCACAAAGACAGAAAATCAAGAAAACATTAAAGGACTAAAATATTTTCACTGAGATTCTTTCACTGGGAATAACAGTCATTTTGACATTTTTATCCGAGCTCCAATATCCCTTCTAACACTACTAAAATTAAAAGCAAATTTTAGTAATGAGGGCTATTGAACAATGTTTCTGCACAGCCAAAGAGATAAATTTGAAAATATTGGAACTATTCCACAGGGACCAAGTATTGCAAAAGCAATGTGTGATTTCTTGGAAATCAGGGTTAAGTCACAGAAAAACTACTATACCAAGAGGAATCCTAACAAGACTTTGTCTCTTGTGTCTAAAGCACTATTATCTGCTTGATATAACCATAAATTTTGATCAGCTCAGGTTGGCAAATAATGGAACAACAACAAACCTCTGCTTGTCTGGACTTGTATTTGATCAATGAATAGAATGAAATGAAAAGGCTGTTTGCAAAAAAGGAGAATATTCCTTACTATTGGCTAGTATTTAGTCAAATTGTGTCCCTTCAACCCCCAGAAACAATTGCAGAATCTCTTCTGGAGGTCAGAGAAGTAAATAGGTAAGAAAGTCCTTTTTGCCTAGCTAATTCCTCCTTTTGAAGAAGGACAGAGCCCATCGAAGAAAAGAAGAGTGGCAATGGTGGTGATCTTGGTGACAGTGATGGTGATAGCTCTTACTATATCCTACACATCATGCTAAGTTTTTCATCCTAAATATCTCATTAAGTTGCACAGTACTAGGTATGTTCTGCCTGAAGTGCAAAGCAGATGACATGTAACTCAATATCACACAGTAGCAATGTATAAAATATGGACTAGATACAAAGGATAAATATTCTCATAATACAAACTAGAAGAAAGGCACAATGCCTTTAATGTTGCATCTTCCTTAGGGGTCATAAGTCAGTGATGCTAGCCATTACCCAAAGCTGAGAGGCACATTTTCATGGCCACCACAGAGACTAGATGCGGAGATCAGCTTCACCTTGGTATTTGCCACAGACTAAAGGACAATTTACTCATGTAGTCATTCATTCATTCAACAAACATTTATAGTGCATGTGTGTGCAAGATACTATGCCAATTTCATAGGAGATTCAAACACAAATCTAATGACACAAATAGATGTAAAACTGCAGCTTGACAAGTGCTATGGAAAAAAGTTTCACAGTGAAAATAACAGTGTATAACAGAAAAATCTAACCTAGTTATAGAGTTAAAGAAGGCTCTCCTGAGGAAATTACACTTGAGCTGAGGTCTGAAGAATAAGTAGGTATTAACTAAGCGAAGAAAGGACAATCAAAGGGTAGCATTACCAGAGGCCCTGTGGTGAGAAGAAAGAAGACATCAGTGAAAGGTGTGGGAAACCTTGAGTTTAGTGTGGAACAAGTTGGGTTGTAGCCATCTTTGAGACACACAAGATAATAGAGTCTAGATATTAGGAGAGCTCAGAGACTGCAGTTAAAGCTTTGTGAATCGTGCAAATTTGAAGTAACTAACAGACGCCACAAAACCAAACAAAGCCAGTTCACTGCACAGACGCACACACACATACGCACACATAAACACACAAATGCTTTAAACCGCTTTTTTTTTTTTTTTTTTTTTTTTTTTGAGACGGAGTCTCGCTCGGAGTCTTGCTCTGTCGCCCAGGCTGGAGTGCAGTGATGCGATCTCGGCGCCCACCACCACACCTGGCTAAATTTTGTATTTTTTAGTAGAGACAGGGTTTCACCGTGTTAGCCAGGATGGTCTCTATCTCCTGACCTCGTGATCCACCCGCCTGGGCCTCCCAAAGTGTTGGGATTACGGGCATGAGCCACCACGCCTGGCCATGCTTTAACCTCTTATCCTGTCTTTGGGTGGAAGCAGTTCCAGACTTCCCATCTAGTTCCAGCTTCTTAGATACGAAAATAATGTGGAATTTTTTTCAGCTATTATTTTCTGGAGCTCAAGGTATCAGATGTCTCTTTGCTTTGCAGAGATTTTATGAATACTTTTCATGGTGAAGAAAATATTCTCAAGGTTTAAAAATAGTTCTTTGTCAGTTTACGATTCTATTTCTACCAGGTAATTTACAATAACCATTTGGAATTTTACCTGTAGTCAAGACAATGGGAAAAAATTACTGTCAAATGAAGAATATTATATTCAAAAAGTTGGTAGCAAACTTTTCACTTGAGAATCTCGGTTCTCCCAAATTTAGATTTTGTTTTGAAATTTCCTGTACTGAGTTCAAATATGGAATCTCATTCTGGAGGCTAAATAAAATGTGAATGGTGCCTACTTGCATTTTGATAAATTGTTCATATCTAGGGACTTCATAATGGAAGTCACTGTCACCATTTTAATGTATTAAGGAACGGTTATGTGCAGATGGTATACATAGTCATTTCCTGAGTGTACAGGAGCCTGGGGTAAGTTGAGTCGTGATTTAATGATTTTTATCAGAACGAAATAAGCATTTGATCTTTGGATTTGATCACCTTCTATCTGCAGCTGCGCCTCAACTGGCAATTACTTCCTCCTGGGCTCTTTGCCCAGGCAAATGGGGTTTGTCCTTGTTTCACATCTCACTGACTTCCCGGATAATAGACATGGTAACTGTTTGAACTATTGCTTCCTCCGGATTCCATAGCTTTAAAAATTTAAGAAAGGGGATTTTTCTCCTATCATTTTTTCCCCATCACAATAAAATACTTCCTCTTATAATACACTTCGAGGACTAGTTAATTTCCTTACCATAAAAACTTAAAAGCAACCTTTTGAGAACTGTTCTTTACAATAGAATACAACCTTGTGTAACACTATTTAAAAAGAAAAACACGAGATCAAGATGGTGAGAGAACACTCACATCTGTTTATTCATCTCCCCCTTATTGATATTATTTCAGTAGGCTTCTTCTGTGTGGTTGAAGCCAATCATATTCTCCACCTCCTAAGCACGTTTTGCTTAAGGCAGAAAACAAAAGAATTTTCTTACTCTTTTCTTATTTCTTCCATGACTTCTTTGTATTTACTGCTCAATAATTAAAAACACATCATTTCTATTTTACGGTATATCATTTTGTCCTTCTGTGATTGTTTCAATGTAACTGTGAATAAAATAGGGCCTGTGACTCGACATTTTTCATATGTATGTGGTGGTTTCTGATTTCAAAGCAACACATTCAACAGATTTAGTTTTGCAGATGGGAAAGTTAATCAGATACATGCAGTATTTGTCTTCTCTGTCCATGTTTGCTAAAGCCTATCCCTATTCTGAATGGTATATTTTTCTACCTACCTCTTTAAAAAGATAACATAATTAAAATGGTTATCTACCCAACAACAACAGATAAATTTGTTGCCAGCTTATATCTTATATGTAGTTATCTGGTAAAAACGACTCTATTTACCAAATCTTATTACTCATCTGATAAAATGGCTCTAACTACTCTCCTTGTCTGTATGTATTTAGTAGATTAAAACCTGGGATCTTTAATCCAAGAAAATTAAATCTGCCCCAATTGTTATATTGATGTGCCATCTGTCATTCCAGGTGTTTTCCTGGTTTTTAAGAGCTGAGAAGTGAGTTGGCTTCCAACTCACCTGCATAGGTGGAAGTCTTCCCAGATGCTGTGCTTGAATCTCTAATTTGATATATTTACAAGACTTGCAGAGTCTGTGAGCTGTGTGAATACATCACACATAACAACTACAGATGTTTTAAAGGTATGCAAGGTGGGATATAGTTGTCTCCAACCTGGTGATTTTCATATCCCAACAGGTCAAAGGAAAAGCACATTAAGAGATGCAAAGAAGTATTTCATGGATTGAAAAAGCTAGATCTCTGGTCAATAAATATTTGATTATTGCTGACGTGTTTTAGCTTAGTGAAAAGCTGAGGAATATTGTATTAAATGAGTAAAGGGGGAAAAGGCCTAATAGGTAACATTTTATTTAGCGGTATTATTTAAAACAAAAGTTTGAAATTTCAGATTCAAGTACTCCATTATTTTCATATAAAAGTATACACACATGGGAAAATATACATATCATAAGTGTGCAGCTCAATGAATGTTCACAAAGTGAATATATCCACAGATTCCCCTTCTGCCCCTTCCAGTTACTATTCCCAGCCTTAAGGTTGACCCCATCTGGACTTCTAATAGTTGATTCACTTCTGTAGGGAGAGGGGGGATTTTTTAAATGATTTATTGAATTATAACTTATGTATATAATGGTATACAAATGATAAATGTATAACTCGTATTTTCACAAACTGAACACATTCATAAAACCAGATCAAGAAACAAAATGTTACTGGCATCCTAGAAGCATTTTGTACTTCTTGCAAACATTGCTTCCCACCAAGGCTAACCATTCCCGACGTCCACAACTCTAGTTTAGGTTTTGCTTATTTTTGTACCCTGCATAAACTGAATCAGGTGGTATGCACTCTCGTGTCTGACATCTTTCACTGGACATTACACATGTGAGATTCATCCATATCACCACACATAGTTCTATAACAGTTTATTCTCCTACAATGTGGACATGCTGCAGTTTATGTGCCCATTTATCACTAGTGGGCATTTGAGTTATTACAAATTGTGAAAACTCCATCTTTAACCTTTCTCTCAGGTTAATATCAGTTTTATTTCTGTGCATGTTCTGATAAGAAAAGATCATTTACTTGCCCTTAAAATGCTCTTGTCATACTCAGGGCTGCTGTTTGTCCTCTAAAAAGCATATGAAAGCTTTCACTCCCCAGTTATAAAAAGATTGGGTCTTCTGATGTTAGGGTCTGAGAGGAACTCCAACTATTTAACAGGGCATTTAATTGGTAAATCATCAAAGGATTGTAACATTTTCAGCAATTAACTTAACTCATTTGTTGAGTCAGTTGAATTTAGAATATATTCAGAAAACATCTTTGAGTTCTCAATTATTGCCTTCAATAATTGGATCTTCTCCTCTACTCTTTAACTGCATAGTTTTCTCACAAGCATAATTTTTTTTTTTTTTTTTTAATGGAGTCTCACTCTGTCGCCCAGGCTGAAGTGCAGTGGCTCAATCTCGGCTCAGTGCAACCTCTGCCTCTAGGTTCAAGCGATTCTCCTGCCTCAGCCTCCCAAGTAGCTGGGATTACAGGTGCCTGCCACCTTGCCCGGCTAATTTTCTTTGTAGTTTTAGTAGAGTCAGGGTTTCACCGTCTTGGCCAGGCTGGTCTTGAACTTCTGACCTGACCTCGTGATCCACCTGCCTCGGCCTCCCAAAGGTATTGTTTTAAAAACCTGCTCTGCCCTAAATCAAAACTTCAGTCTCTCAATTAAACCTTCTCCCCTCCCACTAGCTCAGCTTCATTCCTTTGTTCAGAAACACAATGGGAAGAAGGAGGGCTCAATCTATTCTTTCATATTCCTTGCTCCCCAAGGCTCCTTCTGTGGCTCTGGATCTTCCAAGGTTGGTTTAATGGAGAATTTGGAAAGGGGAAAGGAAGTCTTTGTCATGGCAACCACCAAATTCTGGATCTTTTGTGGAGTACATAGTGGGTTCTTTGAATTCCAGTGGGGACTTCTGATTCAACTAATATATTCTTCAGCTGACTTTTGGAAGCATCCCTTGTTGGGATTTCTATTCCTCTGGGGTCCCCTCACCTTGGCAGACTCTCTTGGTTAATATTCTTTCAGCATGGTGGGTTTTACCTTGTGCTCAAGAATTTACTGTCTTGTGCCCCTCCAAATCATGGGAATATCCTTACTGAACCCTCTTTTTTCTTCTGATATGATGGAAAGCTCCAGTCAATGAGTATGATGCCCTTCTCACAAGCACTTCAAATACTTAGGAAGGAAAGGGTGGCAAATATCTCCCTCCCCTCTTTGTCTTCCTCACATGAATTTATTTCAAATAATCCCTTCTATTAATCTCCAGCCTTTTTTTTCCCAGCTTGAATGGGGTTGTAGTCACTAGATTGGTTTTGCTGTCTTTTGTTAATATCTCATAAGGAAGTATCAGACATCTGTCTTTAGAATGTGTAGTTATCATCCATTCATCTCAGTTTTGAAGCCTTAACCAAAATGTTGAAGTAATAGAAAAAGACCTAGTTAACGCTGTTATTGAAGAGCAGAGACAGGTTCAAACTGGGCTTATTTACAGAATACCTACACTACCTGAAACCACCAAATATACTTTTAGGGAATAAGATTGGACTAGATAGTTGGTTAAAAAGGTAAAAATTCTTTATACCCAACAACTGTTGAGTAGGCCATGTGGAGAATACAAAAATGTTTAAACTCTGAAAGCTCTTGAGCAAGCTTGAAAGGCAGGATTTGCATTCTTAAAACTATTAGCATGTCATGATTGTGCTCTATAAAAGGGAAGATGAAATGTGACAGGTAAATCATTATCCAGAAGTTCAGCTGAGCACAGGGAAGCATTAGCCATCTCTCCTCATTACTGAGGAGCTACTGCTTTGTGCCATGCGTATTGTCTCAAATGTCCAGACCAGCTGACCGGGAGCTGTCCCCCATCAGGGCAATGCAATACTCCCTATTGAAACATCAAGAACAATCAATCAACACAAGAGGAGAACCATAATATTGAGTACATGGAGGAGAATTTTTGTGTTTTTCTGATTTAGTATGTTCTACATAGCATTGCTCCTTTTGAGCTATATCAGACTTTGAATCTGGTCTCCCTCAAACTTTTTCATTAAAGAATCTCTGCGAGTGGAAAAGTATAAATGATTGATTACCTCTCAAAGTTCTAGAGGCTTAGCTTGCGGTAGGCTATCACAAATTTGAAATGTCTTTGACAGTTTCTATTTTATTTTCAAACATCATATGAACTTAACACTTAAGCCACAATGTATCTCCGATGGCTTGAATATTTGTCCTTTCCAAAACTCGTGTTGAAATTTAATTCCTAATGTGGCAGTATTGAGAAGGGGGGACCTTGGAGAGATGATTGGGTCATGGGAGCTCTGCCCTCATGAATGGATTAATCTGTTCAAGGATTAATGTATTAATGGGTTATTATGGGAGTGGGACTCGTGGCTTTATACGAAGAGGAAGAGACCTGAGCTAGCATACTCAGACCCCTCACCATACACTGCCACCTCAGCACTCTGCAGAGTCCCCACCAGCAAGCAGACCCTCACCAGATGTAGCCTCTTGGACTTCTTGGACTTCTCAGCCTTGGAGCTTTCTTCTCAGGCCCCCATGGACTTGGACCTTGGACTTCTCAGCCTTCATAACGATAAGAAATAAATTCATTTTCAGTATAAATTAACCAGTTTCAGGTATTCAGTTATGAGCAACAGAAAATGGACCAAGACAGTATCTCATTGTTTTCATTTAAAAAGCACAATGACTTAAATTATTTACCATCAAATAAGGCTGTATCTCTGTATATTATACCCCCAGGTATACTACTATATACCCTAAGGATTATACTTACTTCAATTTGAGAAGATAAATGTTATTATCTTGAGTTAAACATTAGTTTCTAAGCTTCTTTTAAATGTAAATGACACTTCAGGACAGTTTTGAAAGCTCTTTGCTTTTAAAAGTTAGCAAAGAAGCCTCAGTCTTTATATTGTACTGAGAAACGTATTTTAATAATAAGGGGTATAAATATGAATATCTCATGAATAATAGCATCAATAACACTTGACAGTTTAATGAACCAGAATTTTCACAACATAGCCATATATCCTAGTCCTCCTAAATATATCTCCTATTTCTTATCTTGTAATCCTGTTAGATAGAGGAGGATTTAAGATCTCCACTTAAGAGGCGAGGAAACTGATGTTTACAGTGATTAAGTGACTTGCCTGTGCTTACAATTGATAACTCACTAGCCTGTAAGCTCCATGAGGGCAGGGACCTTGTCTATTTTGTTTACCATTTATCTTCACCCTCCAGTGCAATGCCTGGCAAACATTAAGAACTCAATAAATACTTAATAATTTAATCTCCAGACTTCTAGTTGTCGCTTTCTTTCCCTATACAGAGTACTGAATAATTCTTCCCAGAAGGAAACAGCAGAAAGAAGACCAACTGAAGAACCAAAGCAAAATCTGTCCTCTTTTCCAATTTTCTAAGGACTAGCTCTGAAATGCTGTATCAGGAAGGGAAACAAAACGATAACATTCATTTTCTCTTCTAGAGCTGAGATTTTTTTTTTTTAACCTGAATTTGTCACACTTTTTTTTAAAGTGGATTTCCTTACCAATGATATAATACTTAAGGCTAAAAGTACAGGTGCTAAGATGGACATGAAAAAGAATGACCTCATGGATTTTTTGGTGTTTCTAAACAACTTGCTGTGAAAGAAGGGCATTCCGTATGGTGAACTCAAATGCCCCTATACCAGGGTCAGCCTTGATGGTAAACAGTAAAAGGTCTGGATTGCTTGTTAAAACTGAACTAAGCAACAAACTCTTAGAGACTTAGAAAATCAGCACAGATGTGCTTCCATGTCCCAGAGTTGTCACTGCCATTCAATACCATTACTGTAGCTTAATGACATGGGAGCATGGGGTCCTGAGGAAGTCAATAAAAGAGCGTATGAAGAAAATGATAAAAAGAGATCCATGAGCAGAAGGAAATGAATTTATTCTTACCATGGAGTAGATTAAATGAAACAATTTTGCTCCTGAACACTGAAAAAATGGTCATAGATTGACTCCTCTCCATTGAGTGAGGAAAAAAGGCATCTCTTTCACTTCTTGGTTTATACCGTGAGGGAAAACATAATCATTGCAAACTGAACAGTGAAGACTATAACTAGTTGAGAAGAGTATTAGGGACCTATGGAAATCAATTTGTGCATTCCCCATGGGTACTACCAAGCATCCAGTCATATTACAATCTCACAGACCACATCATGATTCAGGGAGTCTCGGATTCAAAAGCAGAAGACCTGCGTTTTTCAGACCCTCATTCTGCCACTCAGTAACTACTGGGACCTCTGGCATATCACTTAAACTCTCTAAATCTCTCCTTTCTGCAATTTGTGTCTACGGGGAAAATAAACCTGACTTCTCATGCCGTTCTGAAGATTTCGTGGGAAAATAGAAAAGAAAGCTATTTGTAAACTGTGAAACACTCTATAACTCTCAGATGGTATTATTGTGACTGTCTCCACTCCTATTATTACCCACTTCAGACAGCAGCATTAAAGAGGCAAGGGCAGGAAGGAGGAGGTATGACATAAAGTCAATTCTGCCCAGGTAGGATTTTGCCTTGCATCAGGAACATTTTTGTAGACAAATAACTGAAATAAAATTGCCCTTATCTGATGTACAAGGTAAGTGCAATTTTATTTTACTTATTTGTCTACAAAATGTGAGGTGCCTTGCATGCTTTGTCTCGTTTCATCCTCTCAACTTTATAAAACCCATTTTTCTTATGAAGAAATGAGACTTAAAGAGGTTACATAATTCACCCATGGCCACACATCCCTTAGGAGAGAGCTGGAATTTAAATCCAGTCATCTGACTCCAGAGACCTCTCCTTGAGGTGCTACAGGGTATGTACCTTTGGAGATATATATATATATATATTTTATATATATAACTTAATGAATTATTGTAAAGGAAACACTCATCCCCTCAAGAAAAACACATCAAGAAATACAACATTGCCATCCCCCCAGAAGCTCTTTGTTTTCCCACTCTTACTCTCCCCAAAGATAATCACTATCCTGGCTTTTACAGCGATTATCTTAGTGGCTTCACCATGCAAGTTTGCAATCACTAAACACTGTAGCTTAGGTTTACTTAATTTTAACTTTACATAAATGGAGTAATATAGTATACATATAGTGTACAATTTTTTGGTCTGACTTCTTTTGATCATGTTTATGAGATTTCTTTTTTTAACCACTCTGTGGCTTGCTTTTTTTTTTTTTTTAACTTTCAAAAATGGTGTCTTTTGAGGAATATAATCTCTTAATTTTAATACTGTTAAATGGCTTATCAGCATTTCCCTTTTACCAGGAATTTATCAACGTTTTCCTTTTCAGTTAGTGCTTTTGCGTTCTTATTAAAAAAAATTGTTCCCTTTTCTGAAGTCATGAAGATAGTCACCTAAATTATCTTCTGAAACGTTGTTTTACCTTTCATATTTGTAACAACAATCCACTGTAATTGTTTTTTGTGTATGATATGGGCTAGAGGTCAAGAGCTTTTTTCCTTTTTCCCCCCCATTGTATCCAGTTTTCTTAGCACTACCAATTGAAAAGATCATCTTTCCTCATTACTCCAAAGTGCTACCTTTATCACAAATCAAGTATCTTTATATGCATTGGTATGTTTCTGAGCTTGCTCTTCTCTTCTGTTAGTCTATACACCTATCTTTACATCTGTCCCCACCCATTTAGTTTACTATCATCTTATAAGAAGTCTTGGTTTTCTTTAAGATTATGTTGGTTACTCCTGGTCTTTTGAATTTTCATATACATTTTAGAATAAGCTTGTCAAGTTTTACAATAAAACATTTGAGATTCTTGTTGAGATTATATAGAATTTAGAGATCGATTTGAGAATCATTGGTGTCTTAACAAAATTGAGTATTTGAATCTGTGAACCTTGTATATCTTTCTCTCCATTGGTAAGGGGCAAGGAAGTATGGGTTTCATTAATTTCCATTAGTAATGTTTTATAGTTTTCTACTTTTACTGTCTTCCTAAATAATCTAAGTGCCTTGAAGTACTTTTACATCTTTATCCTTTCCTAACTTATGTACTTTTATTGTCATATATTTTTATTGTTTGTTTATTTTAAATCACACAATAAAATGTTTAAACAGCTTATATTTATTTGGATTCGTTAATGTCTTATCAGTTTTCTTAGATTTCATTCTGTGTCTCTCATCTTCATGCAAAGATATCCTGTCAGAAAGACTCTTGTGTATTTACTTTACTGAGGGTCTGCTGATAATAAATTATCTCAGTTTTTATTCACCTGAAACTGTCTTTCATTCTGAAGTCTGTTTTTACTGAGTATAAAATTACAGGGTTTTTTTCCTTAGCATTTGGCAGATGTTTGTATTTTAGCTTCCTATGTTTGTCTGTTGATAAATCAGCTATTAATACAACTGTCATTCTTCTGAACATAATCTACCCTATACTTTCTGGGTGCTTTTAAGTTCTTTTCTTTTCTCATTATTTATAATGGCTCAGTATATTTCTTTTAATGTTTTCTTCTTGAGTTTTTCTATCTGTAAATCGATGTGTTTCAGAAGTTTGAGGATATTCTTAGCTAGATATTATCAAATTGTTGCCTTCTACCCCCTTTTTATGTCTCATTTTTGAAGCTACAGTTAAGTGCATATCAGACTTTTGAACTGAATCTTCTGTCTCTTAACCTCTCTTCTGTATTTTGTATCATTTTGTCTCCCAATTGCTTCATAATAAGTATTTCCTTCTGACTTGCCTTTTATTTCACTAATTCTCTCTTCATTGAAGTCTAATCTATGAAATCTTTCCACTGAGTTACTCATTTCAGTAACTTTTCATTATGTAATTTTTGTTTGTTTTTTTAATATTATCTCAGTCATATATTTTAGTTCCTTTAAATAGCAAGAATAATTGTTTTAAAGTCTAGCTCCAGTATCTAAAGACCGTGGATTGCCTTATGTTTTCCTTTTTGTTTTTCTCTCCCTGATGATTCTCTGTCATGCCGTCTTATTTGCTTGTGCGCCTTCTTATCTTTGATTATTTTTCTGGGTTATCCAGATACCTCCTAGCTCAAATCAGTCTATATGAGAAATGTATTACTTCTAATTTGCTTTTCCTATTAGCATACAGCCATGCAGGGCCTCAATGCAAATTGCAGGGAGTTTATGATAACCTTTTCCTTGAGCAAGCCCAGGATGTTCATCCCTCTCTATAACTTTCAGAAGTAATGCTCAGTCACATAGCTTTCTCTTCCAGAATGGCAAACTTTAGAACCTACAGCTTTGAGTACTGTCTTCTCCTAGGTCTTGGTCCGGTAATTCTTCCCTTTATTATCACTCTAATATCCTTATTTTATTTTTCTTTTTTTTCCAGCTTTAATGATTATCCTCATCAAAACATTTGGTCCATATCACCCTATCAACAACTGTCAGAAGTAAAGGCCCTATTCCTGACTTCTCATAGCAAGTGCCAGTATTACTAGAAGGAGTTCAGTCAGATGATATTTTTGTTTTCTGCTATCCAGGTTAAAAAGCTATTTGGTTCTGTCCAAAAGGAAAAATTTGGGTACCATTTTGTAGCTTTGGGATTTAGGGTTCCAGATTCAATAAATGCAATTAGTGGATTTTGTTCTGTATTAGTGAAATTACTTTTATTATAAAAGAAACCCAGTTAAAACTGATATTTTTTAAAAAGCATGTTGGCAAAAATACATATTTTTTAAGTGAAAAAGATTCTGTTAGTTCTCTTAATCCAGAGGGATACTGGCTTCAGGTGGGCTTCTTCCAGGGGCTCTAAAGATCCCATCAGGGCCCATTTCAGTCCATCTGTCATTGCAGTCTCCTGCCATGCTGACTTCATTCTCAAGTTATCTGTGGTAGCCCTTGGAGGCTACATATTTATATCTTCCCCATTTTGAGGCCACCACAAAATGTCCAAGCATCCCAGAAACTCTTGTTACATTTCACTGGCTCTGCTGGATCATTAATTCATGGTGAATTCATGGTTCAGCAGAATTCCCCATTGCGATCTGGGGAATGAGATGCTGTGATGTAGCACATTTAAGTAAAGGTTCCAACCCTGAAAAGGGGCATGGTTCCCAACCAGAAGTGCAGGATTTTAAGGTGGTAGAGGACATGCTTTGTTGAGAAAAATCAGAAAGCTGTTTTTGATAGAAAGGGAATGAATTCTGGATAAAAGAAAACAAATGTCCGCTACAACAACTAAATGGAAATGAATGTTGTTGTTTCCCTCTGTGGCTTCTGTGTCTCCCAGTTCCTTTGAAAGCATTTGGTTGTTTAATTTATTATGCTGTTCATAAGTGCACAAAGGTCTCTCTTTGCATCTGAGATGTGTTTGAGGTTAATCTCTTTTGCCTATTAGTTTTGGAAGATCCTTAAGACTGTTGTGCATTTGGGAAGTGGGAAAGTGCAGAAATCTGCCACAAGTTGATTTTTAGAGCAGTATCTTCATCTAAATGCAGTATGCCACCTTCATGAGTGTCCTATGGGATTTGAAGGTTGGAATGGAAAGCAAGTTTAGGCAGGCACTTTAGGATCATGCCTCAGAAAAAAGCCTGATGTTTTCTGTCCTGAAACTCAATGAAAATGAATTGATGAGCAGACAATAGCTAGTGTGCCCAGCTGATTGATCTATGCAGTCCCGAACATCCCCAAGCTGTTTGGCAGCAAGCCGTTTTTCTTCTGTCCTTTCCTTATTAATTCAGGCTATGATAAATGGCCATGCTGACAGCCCACTACAATGAAAATATAATCCTTGTCAGGGAGTCTTCCATCTTCCTAGAAGCTAAGAAAAACTTGTCCATAACCCTCTTGCAGTGGAATTTTCTCACAATCATAGTGGTGATGTGTGAGTGTGACAGTGTATGTGTATATCCTGCTGAATGCTGTGAGGTCACTTCAAGGCAAAAAGCACACAAGTTAATTAAAGATAGACCTCTTGCAAACAGAAGCCACCTGGCTATACTTCATGTGTGTTATAAGCAGCCCTGAGAAAATGTAGCACTCTCAGAAACACCTTGAGTTTAAACAATACAGGGGAGAAGAAGAAAATTAATGCATGCTTTTCCCACAGGATCTCATGAAAGAAACTAACAATTGCAAAGTGGAGAAAGAAGGGATGTAAACACTCATTATCCATTGTTGGGGAGATTTCACACTAATCACTTCACCCTTCCCAAGCTTCTTACACATCACATCTCTCTCTCTCCTGATCTGTATTGTATGGCACCTCATGACACACTGCAGGCAGAAAGCTGACATGCATTTAGTGAGATCTCTTCTTTATCAACAAAAGTTTACATGTTCCAACATTGCTGGAAACAGGATGATCCATAAAGAGATCTGATATCAGTAGAGTTAGAAGAGTCTCTGGAAACTGTCGGTCGGGGGGACTGAGACAAGCAGGGTGGCAGGTGCTGTTTGCACGTGATTATCTCACAGATATATTCACACGTGTGCATGGGTAAGCAAATTTTTTTGGCAGGATTGTTTATAATCGAAAAACCTGGGGAGCAGCCTATATGGCTGGTAGTAGGCAAAATAAGATCGTTCTACTTAATCAAATAAACATTAGAAAGAACAAGGAATCTCCAAATGTGTCACCAGCAACAATTTTCAGAAAAGTCACAAAAGAGTATATGTGCTTCAATTTATAATTTCTTAAAATAGGGGAGATGATAAAATAGGTATGTAGGTAGATAGATTATAGCTAGATAGATAGATACACACACACAAACACATATATCTGATTGTGTATATCAGAAAATTTCTGGAGGGAATAAGCAAGAAAGGTAAAACTGGTTGTCTCTAGGGAAAGACAGTGGTAGCCTTGGAATAACTGGAAAATCACTTGTAGGTATTTTGTACAGTTTGTTTTTACCACGGCATGAATTATGTTTTCATTAGAGTATAGTATAATTATCTTTAATGTTCTGATTCCCAATCTAGTGTTGCAGTTTGCTCATCTGCCTTCTAAAGGGGAATACAAACAGGGTGTGGTTATAAGCTAAGATCTTTTTGAGACATTCACTCCAGGTACTCCTTGTCATACTGACAACTTTTGGGGTGATGCTGGGCAGAAGGCTTATGTCTCTCATCAGTGATACAAAGAACATATGGCACAGTATAGCCCACTAGTTCTCAAGCAGAATCACCTATAGGTATCAAACAGATTCCTGAGCACCAGAATCCACAAGTAGATCTGGTGTGAGGCCTATGAATCTGAATCTGCATTTTAGCAGTCTCCCAGGCTGCGCTAATCCTGCTGGTCTATAAACTACATGTTGAAATGCATGAATGTGTCACCTACCCATAATTTTGTTTATTTCAGAAATGGGTCCCTCCCTCAAAAAAATTATTTTTACTTAAAGACACACCACCAGTATTTGAAATATCACCGGGCTGGACAAGGCAGTGAAGAAGGGCTGGAAATTCATTTTGGAGGATTGCTAATAAGACTGGCCATGAGTTTCTGGGATGAGCAATTGGGTAGGCAATGATGATGACATTTAAAAAAATGCTTAAAATAAATGAGGCAAGGGAGTAGGGAGAATAGGTATAGGTTGCAAATCAGGAGATCAGTCCGAGATTTATTTTGTGATGATAGAGATCTAATCTTAGTAGTTGGAGATGAATATCTGAGGCTCAGAAAAGAGGTCTGGGATTGTAGATATAAATGTGGTAATTGCCAGAATGTAGACATATTTAAAGCCATGGAAAAGGATTGAATTATCTTAAAAAGTATCAAAAGAAAAATCTGAGCTGAACCCTGAGAAACTCTAACATTTAGAGGTCTTAGAGAGGAGGAACAGCACTAAGAAGAGGGGAACATCACATACCAGGGCCTGTCATGGGGTGGAGGGGCAGTGGGGAGGGATAGCATTAGGAGATATACTTAATGTAAATGACGAGTTAATGGGTGCAGCACACCAACATGGCATATGTATACATATGTAACAAACTATGTTTTGCACATGTACCCTAGAACTTAAAGTATAATTAAAAAAAAAAAAAGAAAAGAAAAGAAAAGAAAAAGAAAAGAAAAGTTGCAGCCAGTGGGCCAGGAGGGAGACTGTAAGAGTACGGGATTCAGTTGCCAAGAAAGGAGGTATGTGGAGATAAGCAGTGTTGGGCTGGTTCAGCTACTGCTGAGGGACTGAGTAAGGTGGAGAGTGGAAAGCATCCCCTAGATAGGAAGGTCCTGATGCCCTTGGCCAGGATAATTCTTTAGAAATTAGGGAAGAGCCCAGATTGGAGTTGGTTAAAAAAAATAATAAAAATGAGAAAGTAGAGAACATATGTACAGATAACTTTTTAATTAAGTTTGATTATGAAAGACATAGGGCAGTGGGACAGTAGCTGGAGGAAGACATGGATTCAAGGAAGCTGTTTACTGATAAATGAATTCAGCAAAGTTTTGGGACATAAAATTATTGTAAATTAATATACACAAGTCAGTAGGTCTGCTATATACCAACAGCAACCAAGCAGAGAATCAGATAAAGAATTCAACCCCTTTTACAATAGCTGCAAAAAAAAAAAACACTTAGGAATATACCTGACCAAAGAAGTAAAAGACCTCTAGACTGAAAACTAGGAAACACTGCTGAAAGAAATCATAGATAACACTAACAGACGGAAACACATTCCTTGCTCATGGATGGGTAGAATCAATATTGTGAAAATGACCATTCTTGCCAAAAGTAATCTGCAAATTCAATGCAATTCCCATCAAAATACCACCATCATTTTACACAGAACTACTAAAAACAATTTGAAAATTCATATGGAACCAAAAAAGAGCCTGCATAGCCAAAGCAAGACTAAGCAAAAAGAACAAATTTGGAGGTATCACAACACCTGACTTCAAACTATACTGTAAGGCCATAGTTACCTAAACAGCTTGGTACTGGTATGAAATAGGCACATAGACCAATAGAACAGAATAGAGAACCAAGAAATAAGGCCAAATACTTACAGCCAACTGATCTTCGACAAAGCAAACAAAAAACGTAAAGTAAGGAAAGGACACCCTATTCAATAAATGGGGCTGGGATAATTGGCAAGCCACACGTAGAAGAATGAAACTGGATCCTCATCTTTCACTTCATGCAAAAATCAACTCAAGATGGATCAAAGACTTAAATTGAAGACCTGAAACAATTAAAATCCTAGAAGATAACATCAGAAAAACCCTTCTAGACATTGGCTTGGGCAAAGACTTCATGACCAAGAACCCAAAGCAAATGCAACAAAAACAAAGATAAACAGATGGGAGTTAATTAAACTAAAAAGCTTCTGTACAGCAAAAGAAACAATCAGAGTAAACAGACAACCCACAGAATAGGAGAAAATCTTCACAATCTATACATCCGACAAAGGACTAATATCCAGAATCTACAAGGAACTCAAATCAGCAAGAAAAAAAACAAACAATCTCGTCAGAACGTGGGCAAATGATATGAATTGATAATTCTCAAAAGATTTATAAATGGCCAACAAACATGTGAAGAAATGCTCAACAGCACTAAAGATCAGAAAAATGCAAATCAAAACCACAAAGTGATACCACCTTACTTTTGCAAGAATGGCCATAATCATAAAATAAAATAAAATAAATAGGTGTTGGCATAGATGTGGTGAAAAGGGAAGATTTTTAGACTGTTGATTGGAATGTAAACTAGTACAACCACTATGAAAAACTGTGGAGTTTCCTTAAAGAACTAAAAGTTGTACTACCATTTGATATAGCAGTTCCACTACTGGGTATTTACTCAGAGGAAAGAAGTCATTATATGAAAAAAATACTCGCATATGCATGTTTATAGCAGCACAATTCACACTTGCAAAAATATGGAACGAGCCCAAATGCCCATAAATCAGTGAGTGGATAAAGAATTTGTTTCATATATATATAATGGAATACTACTCAGCCATAAAAATGAATGAAATAATGGCATTCACAGCAACCTGGATGGAATTGGAGACCATTATTCTAAATGAAGTAACTGAGGGATGCAAAACCAAACATTGTACGTTCTCACTCATAAGTGGAAGCTAAGCGATGAGGATACAAAGGCATAAGAATACTACAATGGACTTTGGGGACTTGGGGAAAGAATGGAAGTGGGGTGAGGAATAAAAGACTACACATTGAGTACAGTGTACACTTCTTGGGTGATAGGTGCAGCAAAATCTCAGAAATCATCACTAAAGAACTTATTCATGTAACCAAACAGCACCTGTTTCCCAAAAACCAAGTAAAATAATAAAATTAAATAAATCTTTAAAAATAAATAAAACAATTATTGGGAGTAGAGTGGGAGTTATTTTAAATAGGGTAGACAGAGAGGGCCTTTCCAAAGTGGTGATATTTAAGTTTAGACCTGAGGATTAGAAGGAGCCTGTGTGTGTTTGTTTTATACTTACAGATACATGTACACATATTCATGTATAAACTTTTTAGTTGCAGAAGTGAAATCATAGTTTTCTGTGGCAGTCCTTATAGGTTTATCTTTTTTAAAAAAACTGGTCTATATTTGTCAGGCTACAGTATGAGGAAATTGGTGTTTTTGAGTTCTTGATAACTATAAATTTTTTTGAGATCCAGTTTAATAATAATTTAAAATTTATATACCCTTTCATCAAACACTCCTATTTATAATAATTTATCTTACAGATATGGTTACAAAGTACATAAAGATTCATATGTTAGACTAGCATAAATCTGCAAACAACCTAATTGATCCAACCGATGAGAGACTAGTTAAATAGATGAATACAATGGAATACTAGATAACTGTTTAAAAGAATAAGATCCATCTTGAATTAATTTTTGTATAAGGGGTAAGGAAAGGATCCAGTTTCAGCGTTCTACTTATGGCTAGCCAATTTTCCCAGCACCATTT
>NW_012105642.1:1997276-2089020 GCF_000951045.1 Mandrillus leucophaeus | reverse complement strand
ATAAAGACACATGCACACGTATGTTTATTGCGGCACTATTCACAATAGCAAAGACTTGGAATCAACCCAAATGTCCATCAGTGATAAACTGGATTAAGAAAATGTGGCACATATACACCATGGAATACTATGCAGCCATAAAAAAGGATGACTTTGTGTCCTTTGTAGGGGTACAGATGCAGCTGGAAACCATCATTCTCAGCAAACTATCACAAGAACAGAAAACCAAATACCACATGTTCTCACTCATAGGTAGGAACTGAACAATGAGATCACTTGGACACAGGAAGGGAAGCATCACACACCAGGTCCTATTGTGGAGAAGGGGTAGGGGGGAGGGATAGTATTAGGAGATATACCTAATGTAAATGATAAGTTAATGGGTGCAGCACACCAACATGGCACGTGTATACATATGTAACAAACCTGCACATTGTGCATATATACCCTAGAACTTAAAGTATAATAGAAATAAATAAAACAAAACAAAAAAAAGAATAAGATCTACGTATGAGAAAATATCCATGTTATATCATGAGATATCATGATACTGTGGGATATCAGAGCCTGTTTGGGAACAATCCAGTACAAAGGGAGGCATTGATGGTGGAGTAGAGAAGGAGATGAGCAAGGGAGTGGAGTGCTAGAGAAAGCCCGGGGGCTGAGATCCAGGGCCTGAGCAGAGGATCAGATTTTGATTAGAAGAGCCACACTTCCTTCATTTTAACAGTAGGGTCCAGATATAGGCAGATGAGAGTTTGGTGTGGAGAGGTAAAAAAATATCCTCATCCGTGAAGTATGGCAAGATGTATTAGAGGAAAATAAATGGAAAAATGAGATTTTTGCAGAAGAAAAATTGGAGGGAAAGTGGAAAAGCAAACATTCCTATTGAAGAGGCAACAGATGTCACAGAAAAGCAGAGAAAAGCCACGGCAAAGCTCTCACCCAGTAGGGCATAGTGGCCTTGTGGGTAAGTCACTTACCTTGCTTTGGGTCTGAATTTCTTCATGTATAGACTGGTGAGACTACTCACTTTGCTTTGTGGGTTTGTGTGAGACTTGGCTAGAATAAATGTGATGATAAATTGCAAATTGTGAAGCTCTGTATAAACATGTGTGACTTCATCTTTTTTTCTTTAATGTGCAAAATCGAGATAGTAGTTGTACCTACTCTGGCAGGTTGGTACTGAAGATTAAATGAAATTAAATAGCACCAGGTAATGAAAGCCTTCTTCCTGGTTCATAGTAAGTTCTCATAAGGGTTAGCTATTCATTTCGTTTTCTTGTTTATTTAATGTGGTCTGTTTAGTATCAGTGTCAGTGAGCCGCCTGCCCTCAGTTGTAATAACTGTCAGTGTAGCCTGAAAAATGGATGAGAAAGGCATAGTTGCAATGTTCATTCATTCATACACTTCCACCAGGCTGACACTGAGGCAAACAGATGACAAGAATTTCAGTGGTGGAAAGCACTTAGCAATTATCACGTCCAAACCCTATCCTTTAAAAAAAAATTAATAAAGGACCCAAGACTCAGGTTCTCAGAGTGTCAGAAAGTCACACATAGCAGGGCCTAGACTCCCAGCCCAGACCTCTTTCCACTCTCTCTATGATCCCACCCTGCTTTGCCTTGTCACACAGCCACTGGGATCACATTCACAGGGCAGTGCTCATTTGAAATGTGGCTTAGACCACCATGGAAAGAATGGCATGTTTTTCTTTAAAAAGAACAAAGCTGTTTAAGGTAAATGGTATAATAAGAAACCAATATAAACAGCATGGAAGATTCTACCAGATGCAAATTGCGTGTTAGAAAAGCTTTAATTAGCTCAAATGAATATTCTTGGGAAACCAATTCTGAGGTTTACTGTAGCCTTGCAGATGGGCAATATGAACCACAACCAGCCTTGTCTGAATCTCAGGCAGATGAAGCGTTAATCACAGGACTGAGACTCTGCCATAGCTCTCCTGGGGACCTTGTGTGTCCTCCCTTCAGTTCCCATTCTATTTCTTCCTGTTTGTGTGAACTTAGACAGTGAAAACCACTACTATTTATTGAGCAATTACTCTATGTCAGGTGTTAAGCTAAGTACTGGAAATATATTCTCTTTGATACTCATAAGAACCCTATATAGAACTAATTGTGTGTGTGTGTGTGTGTGTGTGCGTGCGCGCGTGCGCGCGCATGTGTAGAACTCAATAGAGTCCCCAATTAAAGAGCCAAATAGCCAGGAAATGTACTATTCTACTGCTCCAAGTCATTTAACATTTTCTTGCCTTATTTTGATCATCTGCAAAATGAGGACATTGGCATAGATAACTGCTGAGTTTGCTTCCAAGTCTCCTTTCTGTGAGTCTGTGATATGAAAGTTAACCAAGTTTGAAACAGGACCACAAATTTACTCACAATACCAATGGGATGCATGGAAAAAAATACACACACACACACACACACACACACACGTATATCAAATATATATAGATATAAACATATATAAATATATATTATATATATAAACATATATATAATATATATTTGAGACAGAATCTTGCTCTATCGTCCAGGCTGGATGCAGTGGCACAATCATGACACACTACAACCTTAAACTCCTGAGCTCGAGGGATCCTCCCGCCTTGGCCTCCCCAGTAGCTAGGATTACAGGCATGTGTTATCATGCCTGGTTATGTTTTCCTATTATTTGTAGAGACAGACTTTCACTATGCTGACCAGGCTAATCTTGAACTTTTGGCTTCAAGTGATCATCCTGCTTTGGTCTCCCAAAATGCTGTGATTACAGGTACTAGCCACCATGCCTGCGGAGAAAATATTCTTTAGTTTTGTCTTTAATTTGCCTTCCTCCAGAGCTCCCACTTAAACTTTTGGTTCAATCTATGAGCTAATGCAACATAATCATAGAAAGAATTCTTTAGGTGATGTACAACCTCTGAGTCTTCTCTTTCTCCCCTTGTTTTCCCCTTAAATGGTGTCTGGAGGAGTCAGGTGGTTTTACTTGGCCTAGAGGATTTACGGATAAGGGATTCTCTGCTCTACCTTGTCTCTGCGGCCATGTCCCTAGGCTACCTGGACAGTGCTCACCTTATTCGTATTTGTGGCAGCTAGTAGAGGTACTTTCTTTTAGCTTGGGCGGGGCCCAGTAGCCCTCTGTGGCTGAGCCAGCAGTGCTGTGGCTCTTTCTGGCACCATGAAATACCTCTTCCCTTCCCATCACCATGATCTGGGCGAGACTCCAATTCAGTGCAGGCCTGGGCAACCACTCTGCAAATGACTATGACAAGGTTACCCTGATACCATTATAGACATTGCCTGACAAGTGCCCCAGTCAGACTCTTGTCTCCTTCTGGGACCCCTTGGCCTGCACCAAGTATAGCCTGGGATTGCTGAACATCATACCTCCCACTCCTGAACTAAGTGCCAGCTCTGATGTGGCCTCTCCAGGCCGAAACAGTTCCTCAGTCATCTGTTTCCTGTGTACTTAAGCTTTTCTTATGCAACCAACAAATGAAATGTATAATTATGGTGAATTTTATCTTAAATGTTCCAGGGCTGTGTAAAAATGTAGTACGATTTCAACTTGAAATCCCAACTCTATATCAGTTACTCAATCCCACATTTTATAGTGAAATGATAAGGCTAACTTAAGACAAATTCTCTTAAATATTACAAATACAATTTTATATAATTTAAATTGTATTTATTATAATTTAATGTAATATAAATTGTATTTATTACAATTTTATAAAATATAAAATTATATAAAATATCAAATGTACAGGCTCCTTAATTCAAAATGATTAGTACTTGACTCTTATAAACATTTCTACACTTAACTAGAAATTTTTCCAGGGTTGAAGTAAATTTGCCCTCTAATGAAACTCTAATATTATCCCATGACTTTGGGGAGTTACTGGAAGTAGCCTAGTGCTGAGAGATTCCAGCTCAGCCAACTCACTGAGTTCTGTGGACAACCCTGCTGGGATGCACTAAACACTATTTATAATTTCTCCATCAATCATTACATAAATCAAAAGGGAGTGTGGACAGATAGCCTACATGCCTGGATTCAGTTTATACCCTACCTGATGTTTCTTTAACAAAGAAGTTTGGAGTTCACCCAAGCTGATAACCTCACTCATGGGTTTCAGCATTTCTCTAGTATTTCTTGGGTTGGTATTTCCATCTAACGCAATAGACCATGCACAAGATAGAATACTACATTCTCTCATAGTCTTAGGACCATGTAGTTCTCTTGGACATCAAAATGACACCTAGGTGATTTTGGCTATCTTGCATGACTCTGCCTGACCATTTGGTCATACGTTTGAAGGGTTCTAGGCAGGTACTCTCTGCCCCAAGTCACAACTTCTTGTAATTCCTCTACATGCTGTTATACTTTCTACCTCTATGTCCTCCTCTCACTGTTCTTCCTCACCTAGGAGGCCCCTCTCCCTCTTTCTCATAAATAGTTAACAGACAGGTTTCATGAGAATCACTCAGTAAACTTTTAAAATATAGATTCTGATCTGGTGGGTCTAGACTCACACACAATTTTCTTTTTAAGATCCATAGTTGTGCTTTGGGAACCAATGATCTATATAGGCCCAATTAATGCCCAACTTCCATCTGTACAGAACAACAGAAAATGGCCCTAGTCTAGGAATGAGAAGATCTGATTTCTAGTACTAAATTTCCCAAGTTATCTTCTGTGTAACCTCAGATTTTCAGACATATGTTTCTACAGGAATTCTTATTAGCATTTATTGAGCATTTACTATGTGCCAAGCCTTCTATTAAGAGTTTATATATATTGTCACATGTAGTCATTGTAGCAACACTGTCAGCACTCTCCCTTTTAATTCCATTTTACAGATGAGGAAACCGGAACTTAGAGATTAAATAAATTAGCCTAAGATTAATTCCATAGCTAGTTGGAAATGGTCATGTATAAATTCAAACCCAAGTCTGCTGACTTTGCAGTGCTTGGCCTGGACCAGTTATCAACTACTTCCCATGAGTCTATGAAATATAATTTACTGGGCAGTTGGGGATAAATACATGTTGAACCATCAGGATCCATTACAACTGAGCTACATTTTTAGAAATATAATACTGCTGTTCAGCATTTGGAATTGCTATGGAAACTGTAGGTAGAAGACTAGATTTTGCGCTTCAGGGTTAATCAGGTCATCTTTGATATTTGGCTCCACAAGGCTCAGAGGGTAACAGAAATAGTCTTTTTAAGCTTTTGAGCTCAGAAATGTATAGGAAGCCCAACAAGGAATCACACTAACAAGCAACCAACAAGTGCTGCCCCCCAAGCCCTGCCCTAGAGCGTCACGGTACATTATACATCAGTTTGTGTAATCGAGGACATGTAAGATGCAGAGAGAGCCGAGGATAACAAGAGATTCATTTAGTAAAATGCCCCGACAGTTTTCCAGCTGAGCTGCAGTGACTTTCTTTTCTTTTCCACTCGTTAGGGCAGGCTATAAACTGATGGGCGTGGGATGGCTTAATTCCTGCCTGCACCCAGTTGAATTTTAATCACATTTCTCTGTTTACTTGCTGTTCATTTTGCAATGAATTAAGGTGTCCCTCTTCACACTTTAGCTCTTGAGAGGGAAGAAATTTTTGGCAGGGCAGAGATGTGCTTTAGTTTACAGAAAATGGTAGCAGACTTGGGAATGGTTCAGCCTCATTTTATAGACAAAGGTAAGAGATTCCACACAGTTTCTATTGTGGCTTTGGGAACTGTGCTTACAGAGATAAAACAAGACCATATATTACACTGCAACTTGGTAATTATGGCAGCAGTCCACTAGCACCTGTGGCATCTCCGAAGGTAAGGTGAGTGAACCCACTGGGAACAAGTTGAGGAGAATTTGTCTCTTCATTTTCCACTGAGGACATAGCTCAAGTCATGGGCAGCTGGATGCTTGTGTAAAAATAAAAAACAAAATTCTTGGATCAGAGTAGGTTAAGACCAGCTCACTGTTGCCTATTGCAAGAACAACAATGTACATGGATCCTGTCCTGCTTATCTCGGGACGTTAAGTGAAGTTTACACTCAGGGTATGTCTTGCCCTCAGTGATGCTAATTCCTGTGCAGGCAGAAAAAAAAAAAAACATGACAACACTTGGGGTCTGGAAGAGAAGCAGAGAATCAGAACAAAATCATGCCTGCAAAAAAATTCTGGTGGAGGAAAAGTCACATCATTAAAATGTTTTAGAAGAACTGACCTTCCCAACCACTGAGAATTGTATTTCATGCAGGGTGATTTTCAAAACATTCATTGTTAGTTCACACGTTTGAGTTATAGGATCAGCTTCTGGGAATCCATTTTCCCCACATCTCCTTGGGAAGAGATACTGAGATCTGAGAAGATGCTGGCCTTGAGTGAAGCCCAGAGGGCAGAGGCCCTTACACATGGCCCTGCCAACTCACATGGACAGCTCTTTCAGGAGAGCAAGTCAGCTCCAAAGCTCTAGGTCGAGATGATTTCAGGTACCTGCTCTGGCTATCATGACTACTGTTTTCATTCTCTCCACTCCTTTATCTTCTCCTGGGAATTGTATAGGTCTTCTTTCAAGTCTTCAAAATGTAAAGCATCTCCAGCTATATAATTTCCTTAGAAAATGAGACCAGCCCTTCTAAGTCTATCCTTCAGAGGAAGGCCACTTCTGTAATTATAAGTTGCTTTCGACCTTTTTAAGGGATACCATTATCAGTGACTCTAAGGTAAGGTTGATATTACACAGTGACTTTTGCGTGGTTTCTCTGGTCCCTTACTTGTTGAAGTAGTGAGTTTAAAAAGGGAAAGCAAAGTCCACCCCCTCTCTAGCAGGCCACCCCCATTAAACCAGGCTGTAGTCAAGGCTCCAGGTAACATGAGAAAGAGGAAAATGCAATGAGCTCTGCGTGTGGAATACCTGGGCATAAATACAGCCCTCCGTCTAATTTGCTGGAGAAACTTGGACAAGCCATCTGATTTCTCTGAGTCCCTATTTCCCAATCTATGAAATGGAATAAAAATGATACTCCCTGCCTTAGAGCACTAACAGAAAACTAAAACATAATTAACTATTGTGTGTTCTCTCTCTCTCTCTCTCTATCTCTATCTCTATCTCTCTCTGTTTCTGTCTCCCTACCTCCCTCTCGTTTTAAAACTGAGAGTACAGTTGGCAGGGAGAAAGACAAGTATGTTACCTTCTGGATTCATTTAAGGAAGGACTTTGATGTGTGAGCAGGATTTAGGGAGGGGTCGTTTTGGTATTGATGACCAGGGCACAGAATTCCTAAATACCTCTCTCCACTCCAAAACTGAGGGTACTTGTGTTTGGAGGTTAAGGGCTAATCCCTCCAAAAAAAAAATTGTCTGCTAATAGTCAAAATTACTACAGTGCTAAGGACTTTGTTAAATTGATGAGTAATATACTAATAATAATGTTGGTAATAAAAAAAATTAAGCACTTAAAACTTTATAATGGAAGAAGCATAAAGATCTGACTTAGACTTAGCCACTAACTAATGGAGCTTTTACCATGTATCCAGGACTAGGATAATGGATTTGTGTGCAATATTTTATTTAATTCTTATTATAACAAGATAAATGGTTACCATAGCCATGGCGCCTCCTATTATTGGAGGATATTTATGGTATTTATGCCCACAGTCTATCAGGATGGTCTGTGTACCCAGTGGAAAATGAAAGGAGTGATGGTACGTGACTTCCAAGACTATATCATAAAAGGCACTCTGGCTCCCATCTTGCTCTTCCTTGGATCACTTAAGCACGTACCAGGAGCCTACAAAAAAAAAGATACAAACACTTTTGACAAATTGTTGCTGATTTTCAATAACTCTTCTAACTGTTCCTATGGATAAGAAATGTATTTAAGCTTTTATTGAATTATCAACTATAACTATTTTCAACAATTGGAAGGGGGATACACAAAGCATACTCATGTCATACACTTTTCATCTGCACAGTGTTTGCAAATTCATTGACAACTGCACTTTTAGTCTCCTCTGCAATGCTTTCTTGGAAGGGCTCACTCTGGTCTTAATATCTAATGTAAACCTCTGAGTCTTGAATAAGGTCAGAAATAATAGATTGTCTACATTCCTGTTGTCTCTTGGCTGCTTCTCCCTTTTTGTTAGGGCCGTTTCTTATCCTTTTATCATAATAATTTACTCAGAAATTTCTAAGCTCTAGAGATCTGATGCGTGCCAAATGGAGGAATCAAGTATTAGTCTGTAAAAAGAAATGCTAGTGTTTTAATTTATAGTGAACATCCAATAAAGAAAATATGATCTTTCATTCTCTAGGCACACCCTTACCTGTATGAGCTTACCTGGTAAACACTTTATGGAACAAAGCAAACTTCTTTTTTGCTTTGTTTTGTTTTATGATCTGAAGAGATATTTTACCGGGTTGTGCAAAATCTTTCTAGTTATCCTCTCATCTTTTACCCCTGGACAGAGCTTGTTAACATCTTACACATTTTAACTCGGTGAGGTCAGTTTCAGAACAACCAAGTATAGCACAGCTTCCTGTATATGACCTGGAAACCAGTCAGCAAAACCTGGAGATCTGCCTTTGTTACTTGATTAGTGTGGGAGACAGTGAAAACTTCTCAAGACCGTATTCACAAGTGTTCTGCTTCCTCCCATAGCTGACTAATCTCATTCATTTATGTTTGGTTCTTACTAGTTGCAGTCGAAGAGGGTAACCATTTTATGGTCTGTTTCTCGAATTTAGAAGCTAAAAGGGATCTTTGTGACACCCCATCCTCAACTGATTGCATAAAGAATTATCCTGTCTGCTGCCAACTCATCTCAGTGATAGTCCAACACGAATCAGTTGTATACTGGCTTTCATGAGAACCCCAAAATTTTAACCAAACCTCAGCTTTCATCTGGGTAGGAAAAGCAGCCACCTATGGTAGCACAATCATTCTAAGATCCTACTGCCCAACCTACATATTGCCTTAAATCCTTACTGTACCAGCAATTTTTATTGAGTATCTTTGTATCAGGCACTATGATAGTTGTTTTACATACGTAATTACATTTAATCTTCATAAAGTCTTCTGTAAGATGAGTATGAAGGTCTGTATTTTTTCAATCGAGAACACTGAGAACTAGAAAGATAAAGACATGTCCACAGTCACAATGATAGAAAAATAATACAATTAGAAGAGTCTCTGTAGCCCTGATGTTAACAACTGGGTTCTTTTCACCACACCAAAAACCTACCTCACTTTCTTGGGAACTTATTGAACATTTTTATCAGGTTAAGAAACTAATCTTAGAAGAAGTAATTAACTACAAATTAACAATAACCTCCCATATAGATGTGACGTGACATATACGGTCTTCTCCTGCACAGAAAGGCATTATCTAAACAGTAGCCCTGAGAGGTAGAATTATGGCCCTTTTGCAAATGACACTTAGGCTGAGTGTGAGGTGCCATGTGTCTTTTCCAAGGTAGGTCAACTGACCAAGCCAAGTCTTATTGTACTCATTTTTCATTATCCTTCACCTCCTATTTTCAATTTAAAAATGAAATAGAGGCTAGGTAAATTTGACTGAGAAAAAGAAAAAGAGGAATTTAGATGCATAGGCTATTTCCTGAGCATACTGAAAGGCACACGTTATGAAATAACCACATGAGAATACAGGGTTCTGTGTCAGGGGAGCCAAGAGAGTTGGGGAGACAAATGTTCACTATGATACAAGTTATGTATGTTGGGGAGAAGGCAAAATTCTTTGCATACATTTCTTAATTCTTCCAGTTCTTTGAAGCAGTTATAATTTTTCTTGATTTGTAAGATTAAAATAAAAAAGGTTCACTTAGTTTAAGTAACATGTCCGTGCCCAAGTTTATAGATTTTTAAGGTGAAAGCCAGGATTTGAACCCAGGTCTCTCTGAGTCGACAGTTCTTGCTCCTTTTACCACAGCCTTAGAAGAGAAAAACCGGACAGACCACCAATTTCTCAATTTCACCGTAAATTGTTTCTAAATCGAAATACTTCGTTACTTCTTGAAAGCCCACAGCCAAAGTAAGACTTTTTCCTCTTACACTGTGAGCATACTTTCAGAAAGTCTGTTTGAAAAGGTAAGGAAGAAAGAAAGAGAAAAGTTGCAAAACTTTGTAGTAACAGAACAGTTGCAACAGTACTCCTTCCTATTCTTTCAACGGAAAATCAAGAATTTTGTTCAATGCATTTGAAGCTACTTTTGTACATCAAGAGCCCCTTCAATTCTGCTTCAAAAAGAGGATGTCTCCTTTTTTATCACATTAGTAGAATCAGATCCTGATGACAGATCTCTTCAGATCTTCAGTTTCTACTTCCTGAACCATACACAAGGTGATTCTGAAAACATTCCAAACAGAAGTCTCCATCGCGCCTCAAATACAAGAAGAGCAGATTTAGAATTTTATTCAATTAACCTGTCAAGATTAGAAAATGAGGGCCTCTTGCTGGAAAACTGGATCTGCCTGTGCATCAGTAATAATGTTTGGTTGTTTCCTCATCTATCAGATTTTGCCATGGTTGTTACATAGCAGTGGAACGTACCATTAATTAGGATATACTCTAGTTTTTATAATTAACCCTAATATGTTAATATAGTGTGCTATTAAGTACAACATAAACCTGATTCTCTTTTATGCACCTGGGGAAGTGAAAATATTTAGCCAGCTTATTGTTTTGCTAAATTGGACATTTTCTAAAAACTGTATTTGAAAGATCTTCATTGTATTGACACATTTAGGGCCTGAATGTATGATAGATGGCTAGATGGATGAAAAGGAAGAAAATGAGACTTGTTGAGCACATTTTATATCTCAAACACTCTTCTTAGCATCTCATATTTTTCTCATTGAATCAATGTATTTATTGATAGCCAGAACCCTAGGTTGTAGCTCCCAAGTAAGGGTCTCTTTGAGATATACATCCCACATAATCTTTCCCCTCAGAATGTGAAATGAAGTGTTTTTGTGGTGCTTTATCACTGCAATTTTCAAACATGTTAATGTCACTCCCAAAAGAATACTCTTTAAGGAGTCACATTTTGCACTTATTTTAATTTCTATTTTTATAATGCCTCTGGAAATATACAGCTAGATTTTAACATCCGTAGTGACTCCCCCACTGCAATTAGGAAAGAAGAAGCCAATGCGTGTATTCATGTTCAGTGAATTGCTCTGTGTGGTTTCCAGCAAATTAAGATGTCTATTTCCTCATACAATTAGATAAAAATAATCATATCCTTGGGCTTATTTTTGGAGGAAATGGATAATATCAAAGTCATTTTGTCAAAAGTTGGCTCTTGTCAAGGTTGCAGTAATATGCAGAGAAGGAGGTGCCTATTACTATTATGATTGCTGTTGCAAATTTAGATATAACAACAAAATAATATATGTTATCCTTTATTGAACACACTGAAACTAGGGCTGTTTTGCACCCATTATTTCATGTCATACAAAAATAAAGGTTAAGTCTAAGAGATTAAATGATTTGCCTAATGTCACATATACAAGAGAAAGAGAGAAAAAAGAAAGAATAATCCCAACATCCTAATCTTGGACTTTGGAATCAGGAATATTTTAGGTGAAAGCAACTGAAAATCCAACTCAAAGTGGCTTATGCAAAAATTAGGATTTATTGATTTATGCAACTGAAAAGTCACAGAAAATTATGCCTTTAGATAAGGCTGTATCCAGCAGCTCAAATGGTGTCTTACTCCTCCCTCACTCTCCCCATCTCTCCATCTCCTGGCTCTGCTCCCTTCTCTATTGTCATCTCCAACACAAAAGAATGCCAGCAGGAACTCTAGGCTTAAATTTTACCAGCTAAGTAATCTGGTAGAAACAGCTTTCCCTCTCACCCAATGATTCCAATCCAAAGTCTCAGAACTGAATATCAGTGGCTTTTCCTGGTTCACATCCCCATCCCTCAACCAATCACTGGACTAGTAATGGGATCGTCTTATTGGCCAGGCTTGGGTCATGAATCCAACTGATCCTATGGGTTGGAGCAGCACCACCAAGCCAAATGGAGTAAGAGTGGGAAAGGGTGTTTTCCCAAAAGACAAATGATGTTGTTTCATCAGAAGGAGAAATGGATGCTGGCACAGATCCCAAGTGTCTACTATACCTACTTAGACAAAGAAACTCCTCTCATTCAGACTTGAGATGTCAGGCCTCAATGCCATTCGTGAAGTTGGGTGGCTCAGTCACACTCATCTTAAAGTAACCGTCAGAGTAGGTTATCTAACTTACTGTTTTAGAAAATTATTGAAAAGCTTTCATATGGCAAAATATACATATACAACTGGAAAGCATTTAATTATATAAATGGACTATTTTCCAAAAGAAAGCTTCCAGAATCATGAATAGGAAAGGATGAGGACTGAAGTTAAAGTAGTTACCATCCGTGAATAAACCAAAAATTATAATTACAATGGGTACCTAGCTAGTCCTAAATATATATAGTCCTAATACAGTCCTAAAATATTGAACAGTAAAGATTCAAGTCACATTCAAATCTAAACCAGCACAAGGTCAGGATTTATTTAAAGGGTGATAAAAAGATAATGTAAAAGATGTTAAAACTTAATCTATTTTAATACCATTTGTTTTCTGTATATTTATTCTCTCTGAACTGGCTCACTCCTGAAACAGCTGCTTCTGGAGTTTATACAGTGCATGGTTAAAAGGGAGAGCATTGGCAGCCACACAAATGACAGAATAATGACTAAATGGAAAAACAGCTGAGTGCTATAATTTACAGATGATATGACCACATCAAAACCAGGGAAATGAGCTCTCTCTGTTTAATAGTCTCCAGACTGCCGTCTCTGGCCATCCATTCTTCTGACTTTACAAGCCAGCTATGCTGCATTCAACTCTAATCAAAAAGAAATGAAGAGAGAAAGAACCTTGCTGTACTTTTTCATAAACTGCTCTGAGTGTTCTCTAAGCTTCTCCACTGGGGAACAGAAGCAATGCCATTATAACCATAGAAAGACTGACTTTTCTGGCAAATAAATATTATATATTTCTGGCAAATAAATAAATAAATATATATATATTTATATATATATATATGGATGGATGATTAACTGACAAGAATCTAATTGCTGGAGTAGTGAACATTAATAACCAAAGACTCTGACATCCTGTGAAAATCAGAGATGATGCATCTTCCCTCAAAATGTCTGTGTGTCAGTGCAGGTGTTGGGCTGAAAACCATACTGTTACTATTTCTTCATCTCCTGCAGGGATTCTATGCATAATTTTTTTGTATTTAAAAATCAGAATTTACTTACTACTTAATACTATTAGAGCTAAGGTAGCTGCCTCAAATTCCATTTTTGTTCACTCTCAGCTTTAGAACAGAAAGCTTTCTCTTTGTCCCTCCCAGTGATTTCCAGTCATAGGCGATCTTAATATTTCGCAGTAGTGTCACTGTAAAACCGGCAAGCCCAGCAGATACTTCTTGGGTGAGATAACCAGTCATGTATTTACCACTCATTTCAATTTAATCCTCACAGAAGTCTTAGGAGGTAAGCACTATTTCATATCTCTCTATTCCACAAACAAATAAGGAGGAAAGTGAGACTCCCAGAGGTTAATTAATTTGACCTAGGCTACACAGCAGCAGTGTAGACAGGATTCAAACTCGATTACTCCCTAAGACAAAGCCTGTATTCTTTCCAGTCTGAATCCCAGCAACTCCTGCTTTCTAGTCATTAACACACTGCATAGCCTCAAATTATCTTCACTCCTCTCTGGATCAAAATCTACCCTCTGGGTTGTTCTTTCACATTTAGACAACAATCACTGCTAACACAGTCTTTAAGCAGTATGCATCTTGTTTATTCCAGGAATACTCATATTTTCACTTTTCTCAGATGTCTAAGCCATTGTTTCCCAGCATGGCTGTGCATGAGAATGACCTGGAGAGAGGTTGCTGGGTTTGTTTTCAGTAGAAATTTCCCATTCTCATTCTTGTGAGATTGATAACCCAGTCAAGTTAGAGAAGGCTCAATTTTTTTAAGCCAGAAGTTATTCTCATGCCTAGGCAGGGTAGAGTATCACTTATTTTAAAAAGATCAAGTTTTATTAGTGGCCTCAGGGACAGCAGCCTATATGCAAAGGAGGTTTGAGGAAGCTGTTGATAGTCTGCAAAACATGCCATTAACAGATGTGCCAGATTTTGATATATTATCTTAGTCTATTCAAGCTACTATCACAAAATATCATAGATTGGGTAGTTTCTAAACAGCAAGAAATTAATTTACTCACAGTCCTCGAGGCTGGGAAGCCCAAGATCAAGGTACCAGCAGATTCGGTATCTGGTGAGGACCCTATTTCCTGATTCATAGATGGTGCCTTCTCACTGACTCTTTACATGGTGGAACGGGCAAACAAGCTCCCTTGGCTCTTTCATAAAGGCAGTAATATAATTCATGAGGGATTTTCCTTCATGACCTAGTTATCTTGTAAAGGCTCCACCTCTTAATACTATGGCATTTGGGATTAAGTTTCAGCATATGGATTTTGGAGGATGCAAACATTCAGACCATAGCATTTCACCCCTGGCCTCCCATAGTCGTGTTCTTCTCACACACAAGATATGTTCATGTCATACCCTTACCCCCCACACAAAATCCCAACTTGTGCCACCATCTAGTCTAAATTGGAGTCTCATCTAAATATCATCTAAATCAGACATGGGTGAGACTCAAGGTAGGTTCAGTTTGAGGTGATTTCCTCTCCAGCTATGCACTTGTGAAATTAAACGAGTTGCATGCTTCCAAAATACAATGGTAGGACAGACACTCCCATTTCAAAAGGGAGAAACAGGAAAGAAGGGAGGAGTAACAGATCTTAAACAAGTCCAGAACCCAAGAGGGCAAGCAACATCAACTCTAATGGTTCCAGAATTATCTTCTTTGACTTGAGGCTCTGCCCTCCAGTCTCCACTGGGGCAGAGGTCCTGCCTCCACAGCTTTACTGGGCAGGGACTGGGCCTTCACGTCTCTGTGCAGCCTTGCTCCCATGGCTTTGGATGGCCCCACCCCCACAACTTTGCTGGAGATAGCCCATATTGCTGCTTTTATGGGTTGGAGTAGCAAACCTATGGCTCTCCCAGGCTGGAACTAGTTCTACTAGTGTGAGGTATTAGAGGCAACCACAGTTCTACTGGGCATCACCCTCTGCCTGAGTCATGTGTCTGAGGCTCTGGGTACCTCCGTCCTTCAAAATCTAGGTGGAGGTACATACCCCCATGACTCACGCACCCTGCCAGCTGGCAGTGACACCTCAAATACACTGCCATGGTTTACCATCTGTGCCCTCCAAAGAAGGGGCAGCCACCACAGCCCACAATGCATCTAGAAGCACTGGAGCCAAACCTGGGGCAGCTGAGGAGTGCTGTGCCATAGGCAGAGAGCAGGGCCTTGAAGCAGGACCAGGCAGTGAGTGCTGAGGTCCCATAGGTACTTTAATTCCTTCCTTTGAAATTGTTCTCTTCTCAAGGCCCTTGTACTCTGGACCTGTGATGACAGGGACAGCACTAATGATGGGGAAGTACCTTTGGGGTCATTCTTTCATTGTTGTGATGAATAGCACCTGGCCAGTGCATGCTAATCTCCTTATCAAACAGTTCTTGGCCACACTCTTGGTGTTCTCTCTTGAATATGATTTCTCATTTCTTATAATATGAACAGGCTGAAAATTTTCCAAATCTGTAAGTTTTACTTCCTTTTTGATTAAAAATTTCATCCTTAAATCATTCATCTCTTATTTTACTATAAGCAGTCAAGAGAAGCCATGCCACACCTTCAAAATTTTGTTTAGAAATTTCTTTTGCCAAGTCAGGTGCAGTAGCACATACCTATAATCTCAGTGCTGTGGGAGGCCAAGATGAGAGGATTGCTTGAAGCCAGGAGTTCAAGACAATTTGGCAACATAGCAAGACCCTGCCTCTAAGAAGATAAAAATAGAACAATATGCCAGGTGTGGTGGCATGTGCCTGTGCCAGCTATTTGGGAGGGTGAAAGAGGGGGATCAATTGAGCCAAGGAGGTTGAGGTTGCAGTGAGTTATGACTGTGCCACTGCACTCCAGCCTAGATAACAGAGTGAGACCCAGTCTCTTAAAAAAAAGTAATAATAATGAAGAAAAAAATTTATTTCACCAACTATTCTATTTCATAGCTAAAAAAATTCTACCTTCCACAAAATGCAAGGGCATGAATACGACTGGGCCAAGTTCCTTCTCACTTGGTACCAAGGACAGCCTTGCTTCCAGTTTCCAATAATATGTTACTCATTTCTGCCTGAGACCTCATCAGAATGGCCTTTCCTGTGTATATTTTTATCAACTTTCTGTTCACAATCACTGAGATATTCTCTAAAAGTGAGGATTTCTCTACAACTCTCCTCTTCTTCTGAGCCCTCACCAGAATCACTTTTAATCGTCCGTCTATGGCAATGTAGGCTTTTTAAAGCATATGCTTCAAAACTCTTCTAGTCTCTACCAGTTTCAACCAATCCACATTGTTAGATGTTTGTCAAAGCAACACCCCTACTTCTTTGTACCAATTTCTGCTTTCATCTGTTCAGGCTGCCATAACAAAATGCCATAGACTTGGGAGCTTCTAAACAATATAAATTTATTTCTCAGAGTTCTGCAGGCTAAGAATTCCAAGATCAAGGCACCAGCAGATTGGTGTCCTTTGAGGGCCGCTTTCCTGATTTACAGATGGTGCCTCACTGTGTCCTCACAAGGTTGAAGGAGTAGACAAGCTCCCTCCAACCTCCTTTATAAGAGCACTGTACCGTTCATAAGAGTTCTGCCTTCATGACCTAATCACCTCCTAAAGGCTCCATGTCCTAATACTAATACTGGCCCTTCCCTGGATAATCCAGGCTAATGTCTCAATTTTAAGGACACTTCGTTAACAACCTTAATGCTATCTTCAACCTTAATTCCCTTTTGCCATGCAAGATAACATATTCATAGGTTCCAGGGATTAGGATATAGACATCTTTGGGAAGCAGGGTATTTTTCTGCCTACTATACTAGTGTACAAATCAATAAGACTGAATGAATTCACCTAGGACATGAATTAGCGTAGAACATGAATATGGGTAAGGAAGAAAAGCAATCCAGTGCCTAAGACTGGGGAGTTAAAGGGAACCAGCCAAAGAGATCAAGGAAGAGCAGATGGAGATGAAGGAGGAAACATAAGAGAAGGTGGTGTTCCAGAAGTTAAATGAGCAAAGTCTTTCAAGGAAGAGAGAATGACCTATTGCACTAATGCTACTGATAGGCTCCATAAATGAGTGCTGAGATTAGGCCATTGGATTTGGCCATGCAAAAGTCACTGGGGACCTAGCAAAAGTGGGTGGAGAGTTCCGTGCAGGTCTGTTTCCCACACTGATCACCAACACTGTTCATATTAGTTTCCCAGGCACCTGAATGAAGTGAAGTTGTCCATTCTTTGTCACTAGTATCTTCCATCTTTATAAACCCTCATTTCCACCAGCCTATTTTTCTTTTCCTCTTCCAACAAACTTCTGTATAGCATTCTTTTTGCTTCCCGCCTTCTTATTTTCTCTTGTACTCATTTCAGTCAAGTTTTTTTCCCTCCCTCTCCCTGAAAACAAGTTTATGAGTGGAAGGTTGCTAAGTGTTTCTAGGATGTTACTGAGAAATACACTATTGCAAATAAAAATAAGGCTGTCTCTAAGATGGAAAAGACAAGTTGTAAAGGAAAGGGAATGTTTTGTCTTCTTGTAATGCAGCAAGGTAGGAAGTTTTATTCGGATAGAGAAAAAATCAAAAACTTAGTGATGAGGCTTTTGCATTTTTTAGTGACATATTCACCACTTGGCAGCTTTTATCCCTGTTGCTTTTCTTGTTAAAGATGTGCAGAAGGAGAGTAGCAGATAATCTGAAAATACAGATATTAGAAAGACACAATCACCTCTCTATGATTAACATGGAAGGAATAACTTAAATTATTGACTGCTGAGATGTGAGTAAGCTAGAAAGGCCTTTGATGCCAAAAGCCTAAGTCCTGGAACCATCTACCAGACTCCAGGGAGTCTGAATTCCAGTGTTTGCTGTGGTATGTTTGGCTTTCTATTACATCTAAAATACATTTTAAGTGCTCAAGAGGAACAATCATGACAAGAATTTTTGCGAAACTGAGAAGTAGAAAAACCACTTATTTTTAACATCCATCTAAAAGTGAGAAAACAAAGAGAATTTTTGCCCAAGACTTTACAGCAATTAAGTGACCATGCTGGACAAGTTCACAGTGCTGCTCAGAAGCTTGAAACTAAGGTTGTAAAAAGAAGTGGTAGTTGTCTGATTTTCTAATCAGGCAACTGATTAGAACAGTTGTCTAAAAAGCTGATAAGAACACTTAGACACAGGAAGGGCAACATCACACACCAGGGCCTGTTGTGGGGTGGGGGGAGGGGGGAGGGATAGCATTAGGAGATATACCTAATGTAAATGACGAGTTAATGGGTGCAGCACACCAACATGGCACATGTATACATATGTAACAAACCTGCACATTATGCACATGTACCCTAGAACATAAAGTATAATTTAAAAATAATAATAAAATAAATAAATAGAGGAGATGTTGCTAAACATTCTATTAGAAAAAAAATGAACAACAATAATCTAACTGGAATAAAATAGCAGTCATAGATTGCTATGGGACTGCAAAATGCCTTTCTCTGACTAGAGAAATTAATCACATAAGATAATATACAACTGGCTACCATACTTACATTCTAGGATATTCAACAACTTCAAAGTTAGAGGCCTTAACCCTTCCCTCACACCATTTAAAAAACAGCTTCAAATTAGATCATAGACCTAAATTTACCATGTAAAGCCATAACATTTCCAGAAGAACAAAGTAGGAGAAAAATCTTTGTAATTTAGGATTAGACCTAGGTTTTGATTTTTTTTGTCTTTTGTGAGTGTGTGTGTGTGTGTGTGTGTGTGTGTGAGTTTTAGATAAGACTAAAAGACATGAAAGCTAAAGAAAATATCTTAAACTTTTGCTCTTAACATATTTTAAATAAAATGAAAAAGAAAAGTCAGAGACAGGGAGAAAATATTTACAAAGTACATATGTGGTAAAATTCTTGTATCCAGACTATATAAAGAACTCTTAAACTCAATAAGAAGACATCCCAATAAAAGTAGCAAAAGATTTGAATGTACATTTGTCCATGATAGGTAAAGGATTGTAAATAACTCCATGAAAGGAGCTCAATATCATTTGCCATTAAGGAAATGCAAATTAAAACTACAGTGAGATAACACTATAAGATGAGGAGTAACTGGAACTCTCATTTATTGCTGGTGGGAATGCAAAGTGATACAGCCACTTTGGAAAATAGTTTGGAGGTTTCTTTTAAAGTAAAACATACACTTACAATATGACCAACAATTCTACTCCTAGGTATTTACCCAAGAGAGATGAAAACATGTCCACGTGATAACCTGTACATGAATGTTTATAGAAGCTATAATAACCAAAAAATTGTACAAAAACAAATGACCATCCACCAGTGATTTTTCTGTTCTCACACTGCTATAAAGATACTACTTATGACTAGCAAATTTATAAGGAAAAAAAGGTTTCATTGACTCACAGTTTCTCATAGTTGAGAGGCCTTGGGAAACTTATAATCATGGCAGAAGGTGAAGGGGAAGCAAGGCACATTTTACAAGGACACAGGAGAGAGAGAGAGAAGAGGGGAGCACTGGACATTTATCAAACAACCAGATACAGAGAGAACTCAGTCACTATCATGAGAACAGCATGGGGGAAACTGACCCATGATCCAGTCACCCCCCACCATGTCCCTCCCTCAGCATGTAGGCAGCACAATTTGGATTACAATTGAAGATGAGATTTGGGTGGGGACACAACCAAACCATATCAACTGGCTTAATAAATTGTGGTATGGCCATACAATGGACTATTACTCAGCAATGAAAAGAAAGCAGCTACTAATACATGCAACAACATTCTGGAAAACTGTAGGGATAAAGCACAGACCAGAGTTGCCAGAGCCTGCGGGTCTCAGGAGTAACTAACTATAAAGCACTGAGGAATTTTGTGGGATGAGGAAAATGTTATATATTTTAATTGTAGTGGTGGTTGCATGCCTACACTTTTGCCAAACCTCTTCACACTACATACTTAAAAAGGGTGAATTTTGCTAGATGAAAATTATACTTCAAGAAAACTGACTTGAGTCAGAAGGAAGAATGAATTTAAAGTAGAAAAAGGTTAGGCCAGAGAGATAAAATAGGGTGTAGTTCTAGCTAAGAGAAATGAAATGTAGTAGGTCAATTTTAAAAAGGTGTTTTTCAAGTTGCCATCCATGGCCTGCAATTTAGTCATTTGTCATCTTATATTGGTCAGTTGTCCTACAATGTAGTATAAGTGAATATTTTTAATGACTTGCCAACCGCTGAAAGACCCAAGGAGTTTCACATAAAAACCCACACTTTCTAGCTATTTGTTAAAATAGCACGAAGATCTGGTCACACTGGGATGGCACTGAGATATAGCAAAGCCTAGATGAGTTTAGAAGCTCTAGGCCTGACCTTATTTGCCTATCTGGCCCCCATAGGCATTTCTGTTTTCCACTGTGGCTTTATTTTAAAACAGCCCAACTAATGCCAACTAAAGCCATGATGTTGAGTGGCCAAAGATAGTAAATTCAGAATGTGCGGGCTAAAATGCTAAACCATTATACTATCAAGATTCTTAAATGCAGATTTTAAGTTTTAAAAATTCAATTTGGTTAAAAGTATTCAGTTTAGTTATACTTAAGTAGTACTTTTTTTTTTTTTTTTTTGACAGAGTCTTGCTCTGTCGCCCGGGCTGGAGTGCAGTGGCCGGATCTCAGCTCACTGCAAGCTCCACCTCCCGGGTCTACACCATTCTCCTGCCTCAGCCTCCCGAGTAGCTGGGACTACAGGCGCCCGCCACCTCGCCCAGCTAGTTTTTTGTATTTTTTAGTAGAGACGGGGTTTCACCGTGTTAGCCAGGGTGGTCTCGATCTCCTGACCTCGTGATCTGCCCGTCTCGGCCTCCCAAAGTGCTGGGATTACAGAAGTAGTACTTATTTAAAACATGCTTTGAATGATATTTTAATGTTAATGAGGCTTAATCAATGTCAGTTTTAAGAATTATAATGGGAAAAGATGGAAAACTTCGGGACATCATTTATCAAGGCTGAGAGTGATTCTAGCTTTGGGAAATAAGGACTAGTTGGCAAATTCATCTCCCATAAAATACCTATGAGATTCTTAGAGTAATGGCTACAAGTGCATAAGCAGAGTTTAACCTATGTACCTTGCAAAGTCAACATTTTTCAGTGATATTCAAGTCACAAGTAGACTGGGAATGGTGGCTCATGCCTGTAAATCCCAGCACCTTAGAAGGCCAAGATGGGAGGATTGCTTGAGGCCAAGGGTTCAAGATCAGCGTGGACAACATAGTGAGAGCCCATCTCTACAAAATATTTTAAAATTATCTGGGCATGGTAACATGTGCCTGTAATCCTAGCTTACTCATGAGGCTAAGGTGGGAGGACCACTTGAGCCCAGGAGGTTGAGGCTGCAGGGAGCTATGATCATACCATTGCACTCCAACCTGGGTGACAGATCAAGGCCCTGTCTCAAAAAAAGTTGCAATTAGAAGGGGACATTTCGTTAAAAACTGTAACTCTAAATAATAACAATTAAAAGATTTGTGAGAAAGATAAAATAAATTTTTACCTAGGTTTTTCTGTTTTCCTCCATATCTTCCACAATAAAAGTTATCTTCTTTACCGATTTAAACTTTGTAAAGTTCAGATGTTTTAATAAAGTATATGTTTATGAGACTAATAACTGGTTACACAGAAAGGCCACTCTGAGTCACCTTGAATCAGTGGAAAAAAGAAGGAAGGAAAGCCCCCGCCCCCTCATTCCATGTCACAATTTAGAATATTTCCCTGTGGGGCTAGAATGTTCATTTATGGGTAGGAAGTTCGAGAGTAGCTCCTACTTTTCTTTATCTTGAATCTGAATATGACTATGGCAGTGTCACTCAGGTCAGTCATCATTAGACTCCCATACAGAAAGGGGATGGAAGTTTTTGAGAAGGCTTAGAGAGCCTTTGACAAATTTGATTCTCTATTAGTCGAGGTTCTATGGAGGGACAGACTCATAGGGTATACATATATATGAAGGGGAGTTTATTAGGAGAATTGACTTACACAGTCACAAGGTAAAGTCCCACGATGGGCCGTCTGCAAGTTCAGGAGCAAGGAAGCCAGTGGTGAATCAGTCGGAGTCCCAAAGCTCAAAAGTAGGGAAGCCAACAGTGCAGCCTTCAGTTTATGGCCAAAGGCCCAGGAGCCCCTGGCAAAACACTGGTGTAAGTTCAGGAGTCCAAAAGCTGAAAAACTTGGAGTCTGATGTTCGAGGGCAGGAAGCATTTAGCATAGGAGAAAGACGGAGGCTAGAAGACTCAGCAAGTCTGCTCTTCCATCTTCTCCTGCCTGGTTTATTCCAGCCACACTGGCAGCTAATTAGATGGTGCCCACCCAGGTTTAGGGTGAGTCTGGCTCTCCCAGTCCACTGACTCACATGTTAATCTCCTTTGACAACACCCTCATAGACATACCCAGGAACAATACTTAACATCCTTCAATTCACTCAAGTAGACACTCAAATTAACCATCACAGATTCTGAAGTCCAAAGTTAAATGTTATGACTGTTCTCATGAGAAAAAAAAAAAGTGTGTTTGTGTGTGTGTGTACCTAACTACCTCAATCTTATAATTTTAACCAAGTTATCAAATAAACACGGAAGACGTTTAATGTCAGGAAATGTCAACCTACCAATGCAAATTCTGCTTTCTGGTTTAAATCCTGCCATTTGTCCCAGAGAGCCAACATACTGTTGTGAGTATTATGAGCAGTGTTATTTTCAATAACTGAGTTATTTTCAATAGACAAACCTAGATGCTCATAATTCAGGCTATCTGCTTTTTTTATTATCTTTCTGACATAGTACAGAGTCACTAGGCTTCACACAAAGATAAATGTGTATATGAGACTTGCAATTATTCCTCCATCTCCAGCATTTTATTTATGCTTGTGTACCAGAGCACAGTATAATTCATATCTGTCAAATGTTGCCAAGAGTCATTTTAAACCCGTGAGGTAGATGAAAGCAGGAAGATACCAGGATTTGTTACTGAGACTGTGTCTGGTTCACAGAAGTCAGTGCCCTTCTTAGTGGATATAGAGCTGCAAACGTGAAGAATTATGACTAATAAAAAAGGTCAGATTCCAAAGCTGCTCCCTTTGGAATCTGTTCGAGCAGTTTAATAAACTGCTCAAAATAAAAGAGTACATAGGACTTTATTTCACGGTGTGAAAAATTTAGGAAATGGAAAATGCCATTTAAAAGACAGAAGATCCCAGAAAATTTAGTACTCTGTCCTCAGAAATCCCTTGAGTCTTGTGCAGGTCTGTTTCCTGCCCCACTCACCAAAACTATTCATATGGTTTCCCAGACAAATTAATGCAGCCTAAGTTAGCCATTTCTTATTACCAATATTAAGAGGTTAAATTTAGCAATGGGCTTCCGTATAGCCAGGCTGACCAGTACAGACTTGATAAGAAGAGCATGTTTATTTCTTTTAAAGCCCCATGGTATGAGCTAAATTGTTTTCCCTTCCCTCTTTTCTGTCATCTTCTCTTCCCTCTCTGCTTTTGTAGAGGCTTTCCTTTGCTTAAAATGCCTTTCTCGGTCTCCACAGTCTAGAAACTTCCAGGGAGCCTTTTCTAGCCCCTGAGTCTGAGAAATGGATTTACCTACTCCGTTTTGGGGGTTTTATAGCACTCTGTTCTTACCATACTATATCACAGCAATTGATTAACTTAGCTGTCTCCAACAAAATACTGCAACGCTTTTCAGAATGGTATCTATGTTGCATTTGACATTGAAGTTTATACTTCATACAATGCACAGAGCGAGCACAGAACAGGCTTCTTGAGAACGAAAGAACAAAGCAAAAGCCATTTCAGGAAGGTACCACATAGGTTTTAAGTTTGTTTTAATCCTTTAAACAAAGATCGGTGAAATTGCAGTAAGTGTCAGTACTTTTAGCAAAGTAGTTATACCTATACACATTTACAACTCTTGCAGAAGTTACATTGACATCAGAATAGTCCTCCTACCTTGATGTTTCTATTTGTAAAAAATTAAAAACAGACACAAAGGACCTCACAGGAGCTGAATATTTGCAACCTGTACATTTTGATGTTTGAAAAGACATAGCATGTAACTGCTATGAAGCTCTCATTTTCTGCTAAGTTGAAAACATAACCATATTCCTGAATAGCAGATCAATAGTGCTGGCATAAAAGAAAAGGAGATAAAAATGTTCCTTTGTTTTTATGTTCTCCCCATCCATTCTAACAATCTAAAATACTACTGAGACATGGGGAGAAATGAAGGGATTTCTGAGGCTTTTATGCTTGTTGCTGTCCAATTATTCAGAAGGAGGAAAGTTGGGGAGGTGATCTCTTGATAATCTGTTTCAAGTCTCTACTCCTGAGATGAAAGAGCAATGTACAATGGCATAAACCTTTGTATTTAAGAATAAAATATAAACATCATGTAATTGTTCTCATAAATGAGTTTTATAGGATTTTAGAGTATTCCACCCACACCTGGAGCCAAAAAGTATAGTCCAGGCATGGTGGCTCACACCTGTAATCCCAGCATTTTGGGAGGCCAAGGCAGGTGGATTGCTGGAGCCCAGGAGCTTATGACCAGCCTGGGCAACATGGCAAGACCTGTCTCTATTTTTTAAAAAATTGAAGTGTAGATTTACAGGCAAGACAAGAAAGAAACAGGTGATGTCAGTCATATGAATGATGGGAGGTGGGTTATCTGAATTAGTGAGTTGGGCAGTTTTTTGTCTAAAATGAGAAGGTCAACCAAGGTTATATTTAAAGAATTTTTTCAGCTATAAAAGTATGTAATGTTGTGATTCTAAATCAGCCATGCTATCAGTAGGAAATGAAAATCATCCTGCCTCACATTGGTACAAAACCTTACAAAGGGTTTTCACATCCTTTACCAAATGCAGTCGACTCTTAAGTTTGACTTGATGAAAAGACCCAGGGTTTTATTCTTGAATTACGTGTAGATGCAATCCGTTCATTCCTTTATTTGTTCTGCAAATGGTTTCTACTACGTGCTGACCATGGCACTAACAGTTTAGGAAACAAAAGTGAATGTAATACAGGCCCTATTTTTATAAAGTGTACAGTCTAATAGGACACACATTAAAAATAATACCATAAAATGCAAAGTATAATATACATATTGATATATGTACAGAAATTATATATATAAATATATGCATATATATAATTATAAGTTGTGAAAATGATATAAAAGGAAGAGTCCAATGAGTTGAAATATTTTAGCAACTTGCTGAAAAACAGCAAGTTGAAATATTTTGGACAGGGTTGCTGAGGAGGGCCTGAAGGGCTAACATGTAAACTGAGACCTGATTCATGAAAGTCAGCAGCCTGCCAAAAAGCAGGGGAAGAACACTCCAAGCAGGAGGAATGGCATGAATGAAGACTCTAAGGAGGAAAGAGGGTGGCAAATGGAAATCACTGAATGAAGGCCAGTGTGGTTGGAGCAGGAGGAGCAAGGGGTAGAGGGGAGAAGAGAGGGTGAGTCTCATACAGGTTTTCTAGGCCACAAGAAAGAGTTTAGATTTTAACCCAAGTATGGTGGGAAAACATGAACACATTTTACATAGGAATTGCATCTTAGTTATTTGCATGACAAACTCGTGGGGTTCTCTTTGGAAAATGGGCTACAGTGAGCAACGGAGGAATCAGGAAAGCAGTTAAGAGAGCTTTTCACTTGTCCAGACAAAGGATGATGGCATGGCAGCTTAGGCTGGGCAGAGGAGAGGGAGGGAAGGGAGCAGGTTTAGGGTACAAGTTAGAGGTGAAGTCAACAGGACTAGCTGGTGCTCTGGGTGTGGGACATAAGAGAGGAGGAGGAATTTCAGGTGACACCCAGGTTTCTCTCTTGAGCAACTGAGTTGATTGAAGTGCCTTTTACTGAGACAGGAATGATTGGAGGAGGAATAGATTGAAAATGAGAAGTAGAAACATGTGATTTGGGTTAACTATGAGCTGCCTGTGAGGCATCCATGTGGACATCTGCAACAGATAGTGAGACATACTGGCCCGGGAGCTCATAACAGAAGTCAGACCTGGAGATGAAATGGGAAAATTGTACGCAGGAATAGTATTTAAAGTCACAGAGCAAAGGGATACAGAAAACTATAATGAGGCAAATGGTTCTATTCTTTATTCGAAAATTCAGTAAGACAAGACTCTCAGCCTACCTCATTTTTTTCCAATGTTTTTATTGTGGTAAAATACACATAACATAAAATGTACCATCCTAACTTTTTTACAGGAATATCTGAGTAAATTCTTCAATATACTGTTATCACATCATACTATGGCCATGAGTATTTTTTTCTGATTTTTTAATTGTGGTAAAATACACATTACGTAAAATGTCCTATCTTAACCATTTTTAAGACTGTAGTTCAGTGGCATTAAATACATTCATATTTTCATGCAATAATCACCACCATTCATCTCCAGAATTCTTCGTCCTGCAAAACTGATCTGACAGACAATGGGAATTATTTTTTAAAATTTTAAAAACTGAAACTCTATACCCATTAAACAATAATTCCCCATTTCTTCCTACCTCCAGCCCCTAGCAACCACTATTCTACTTTCTCTATAATTTTGAGTACTTTAAGTACTTCATGTAAGTGGTATCATACAGTATTTTTCTTTTTGTGGTAAGCTTATTTCACGTAACATAATATCTTCAAAGTTCATCACTGTTGTAGCATGTGTCAGTATTCTCTTACTTCTTAAGGCTGAATAATATTCTATTATACATGTATACCACATTTTGCCCATTCATTCATCTGCCAGTGAACACATGGTTTGCTTCAACAAGTAAGCTATTGTCAATAATTCATCTCACCTCATTTTTAACCAACTGAATCCCACCACTCATCAGTCTGCCGAGAGATGCTTATTAAACACCTCTTATATGCACAGCACTATTATGTGAACAAGCCATAAACTTCTGATATTAAACTTAATACTATTTAATATTCTAATATTCTATAGCAAGTCAAAACTTCTGTGCTTGGTATTTTCTGAACTGGTTTTGCTTTGCATTTGATTGGTATTCATCAGAATCACTACAATGTTTGAGGAATCAAATTAGATAACACTGTTCATCAAGTAATTTTCTACACGAAACTCAAATTCTTGTTCCTTTGATATGCTTTTCTAAAATGGCCAAAGTAATGCAAACATAATTTAAAAATATATACATATATAGTACATATTACATTTAAGATGATTCATTTACATTTATCCTCCCTTTTTATAGGAAGGGAAGGTGGAAAGAATGTGTATAATCAGCAAATTTTCTCTGAGAGAAGCAGTTACATTACCCACAAATAAAATTTACTGCAAAATTATACATGAAAAATTGTAAGGAAAGTATTCACAATTGAAGCTTTACTGTAGGCGTCTATTAGGGAGAAATGTTAGCTAGAAACCCAATTTCCTTGTACAATAACCACAAAAGCAACAAGCATTTCTAATAAGCAACATCACAAAGTTGCCACAAGCCATACTTGCAAATTCAGGATATGTTTTCAACTGCAGAGAATGTTTACAGAACAGAAAGGTCAATGTTTTAAGCAATTTAGTGCATGGAGACAGATTTTATTTTTCAAAGGAGTATATAAACCTTGATATAAGTTGGCATAAAAGATATTAAATGATTATAGTGACTGGGGAATTTTATTTATTAGGCAATTTTCTCCCTTCTTTTCTGAAAATTGATATTCAAGGTGTCTTTTACCGAGATACTATTTTACACTAGGAAATCCATACTCATTCCTTATTAGAATGAGTGAGCATTTTGTGACAGCATTTGTATAAAAATGACTGTTTTCTATGTTAGAAGGCTGGTCTTCAGAATCCTCCACTTGGCTACAAGTCATGGGCCCATTAATCCCAGACACAGAATTTCTGAAATGAAAATATGCTCCATGGCTTCATTTATTGATGACATCATCTAAGTGTTTTCTCCACAAGGTTATAAATGCATTGCTTGGCCATATTGAATATTTGCTGATGGAATGCCTAAGTGAAATATGATAATGTTCTGCTCTTCTGTCCTTGTGATTTCAACACATTTCAAATCAAAGCATTGGCCTATCAGGTCAGCTGGACTGCATTGATCTTTGGTTTTCCTTTCCCTCGGAGACTCAGTGGGATGGAGTAAGCACTGCAAAAAAATCACTTCAGAGGAAGCACTCAGAGTGGGGAAATAAATGCCTTAAATAATGAATAATGATGTTGCTGATACTAATTTTAATCATTTGAACAAGAGGATGAATTTTTTAATGCCATCAATATGTACTTTGGGTTTAAGTTTATAGCTAATGGAACCCAGAAAAATCTAGAAGCAGTCTAATTGGGAGGGTCCCAGGATAGGGAGTTGCAGTGGACCCAAAGGGTCACTCAATTCCATGAATCACCTTTGCTCTCAGTCAACAAGCCACGGAGAAGTCAGCCTCAGACCTGCACATACCTGATGTGATTGCTATGTCACATGTTTCCCAGAGAGAGGATCCCAAGGACTAGAGTAGAGCACACTTTATTGGATTTTTAAGAGACTAATTATAATACAGCTATGGGGTAAACCCCTTACTTTATAACTTTTTTCCTTTCAATCCGAGTTTACATAATTCTAGGCAGTAAAAATTGTACACCTTAGCCATCATAGACTAGGTCTGTAACTTCCTAGGCAGGTCCAATTTCCATTAAAACCCCTAAGGATTTGTTTTCTTCATTTTAACAATCTCCTTCCACTCCCTTCTCCCAGTTGTCTTTACAATTCCTCCAGCATTTCCTCCAACTCTGATCCATTTATTAAATGATACATCAACATGGAAAGCTTCACATATCTGGTGTGTAGGGAGATTGCACTAAATGGAGAACAAATATATGCCCTCGATACGATGGAAGGGCAAGGTTTCTATGGTTACTTCTGATATCAAGCTTCTACTTATGTAAATTGTCTTCTGTATAAATGTGCAAAAGAAACTGGCCTCTGAGGATACTTAACCAACATTCTCAAAAGACTTCATTCAAAGTCTAATTTTCAGCTGAATAAAACCTCGCCTCCTTTTTCTGCTTTCCCAGTTATCGTTTGAAGTCACTTTGTTTATATTCGAACATTCTCCTTTTTCTAGTCCTCCCGTAGTCCCCTGTGTGAACTGGTGAGATGGGGATGATTGAATAATAACTAGAAGTCATTTTGTATTTGATATATTACCAAAGTCAACTGACAGTTGAACATTTTTAAGAGATTGTGATGGGCAGGTAGTATATATAGAATGAGTACCCAGGGGCCCAAGCATATAACTTAGTGAAGAAAAATATGGTCATGGTCATCAGACAGTTAAAGGGTTTTAATTTCACTACTACTCAAACTGTCAAAAATCATACCAGAGGTCGGGCATGGTGGCTCACGCCTGTAATCCCAGCACTTTGGGTGGTCAAGGCGAGTGGATCACGAGGTCAGGACTTTGAGACCAGCCTGGCCAATATAGCGAAACCCCATCTCTACCAAAAGTACAAAAAAGTGAGCCAGGCGTGATGGCATGTGCCTGTGATCCCAGCTACTTGGGAGGCTGAGGCAGGAGAATCACTTGAATCTGGGAGGCAGAGATTGCAATGAGCCAAAATCACGCCACTGCACTCCAGCCTGGATGACAGAGCAAGATTCTGTTTCAAAAAAAAAAAAAAAAGTCATACTATTCCGTTTGTTCAAATAATTTTTTCTCTGTGTTTGCCAGAATTGTAGGAGACTGCTTGGGAGGAAACATCCTTTAAAAGCATATTTACCATTCGTGAAAAGACACCATGAAGACAGTGAGAGGGCAAGCCACAATGTTTATATATAATCTTCTGTACCGTGTATATCATATATATATGAAAATGAGTTCAAATTCAGAATACATTAAGAATTCCTACAAATCAATCAGAAAAAGCCAGACAACCCAACTGAAAAATGAGAAAAAAAAAAAACTTGAACCGGATGTATCAAAGAGAGATTGTCAAATGGCAATAAATATATGACAAAGTGTTCAACATCACTAGTCATCAGGGAAATGCAAATTAAAATCACAATGAGATACTATTACACACACACCAGCATGGTTTAAACAAAAAACAAAACAAAACAAAACAAAACACAGTAGTCCCTTATCCCTAGTTTCACTTTCTGTGATTTTAGTTATCTGCAGTCAACATCAGGTCAAAAATATTACATACAATAAAACATTTTGAGAAATGGGGACCACATTTACACAAACTTTTATTACAGCATATTGTTATAATTGTTCTATTTTATTAGTTATTGTTGTTAATCTCTTACTCTGCCTAATTTATAAATTGAACTTTATCATAGGTATGTATGTGTGGAAAAAAAATAGTATAAATAGGATTCGGTCCTATCTATGGTTTTAGGCATCTACTAGGGATCTTGGAATGTATCCCACATAGATAAGAGAGTATCGCTCTGCCAGGTGTTAGCATGAACATGAAATAACTGGAACTCTCATGTACTACATCTGGAAGCACATACTGATACACTCTGGGAACATTGTCTGGTAGTGTCTATTAAAGCTGAACATAAGCGTGTCCCATGACCCAGCAGTTCTACTCCTAAGTATACACTCAACACAACTGCCTGCAATGGTCACCGAAGTACTCGCACAGGAATAATTAAAACTGTGTTACTATTGAGAGCCCCAAACTAGCAACTGCCTAACTTCCTTCCTTCCTTTCTTCCTTCCTTCCTTCCTTCCTTTCTTCCTTCCTTCCTTCCTTTTCTTTCTTTTCTTTTTCTTTCCTTTCTTTCCTGTCTTTCCTTTCTTTTCTTTCTTTTCTTTTTCTTTCTTTCTCTCTCTCTCTTTCTTTTTTTTTTTTTCAGAGTTTTGATCTTGTTGCCCAGGCTGGAGTGCAGTGGCATGATTTCGGCTCACTGCAACCTCCACCTCCCAGGTTCAAGCGATTCTCCTGCCTCAGCCTCCTGAGTGGCTGGGATTATAGGTGCGTGCCACTACATCCAGTTAATTGTTTTTATTTGTAGTAGAGACAGGCTTTCATCATATTGGCCAGACTGGTCTCAAACTCCTGACCTCAGGTGATCCACTTGCCTCAGCCTCCCAAAGTGCAGGGATTACAGGCATGAGCCGCCGAGCCAGGCCTCAACTGTCTTTCAAACATTGGATGGATAAATAAATACATACATTGAAATACTATGGAACAATGAAAACAAACTCCTGATACTTTTATGAATAAATCTCATGAACATAATATTAAGTCAAGCCAGGCGTAATTGAATTACTGCATATTTCTAGTTATATAAAGTTGCAGCATAGGCAAACCAATCTATAACGTTAGAAGTCAGGGTAAGCTTACCCTGTGGATAAGGATAGTCTCTGGGAGGAGATAGAAGTGGGTTTTGGGGGTGTTGGTAATATTTCATTTTTTTGTCCACTTGGGGAGTTAAATGCTTACACTCACTTCACTAAGGAAAGAACATCATCTTTTAACTCTCACTCCTATCGGAGGATTCTAAGAGAAGCTAGTCAGGAACCATGGTGGATCTTTTAAGTTAAAGAAGACTGTCTAGGGGTGTGACGTGAAACAAATACCTAGAGCAAACAGAGTCACTTAACACAAGCAGCCGATGCTCCCACCGCCCCCCAGATCTTCCTGGCTTTGCATGACCAGATGGTAGAGGGCCCTACTGTGCCAGCCCTTAAGTCCAGCCTTGATGGTTTTTTGAAAATTTTCTGATGGCACCTCAGATCACGGCTGGCTTTGCTTCGTCCTCACCCTGCTATTCAGTTTCTTGACACAGACACAACTTACCTTGCCTGTAATACGGTGCATCTGAGATTCAGCAATTCTCAGCCACCACTCCCAGCTAGCCAGTCCTGAGAGTGAGGACTTTGTCAAGTGATTTTGGAAAATGAAAGAATCGGATCGATTTTGGCTAAATTTTCAACCTCTCTAGGATGCCAAACTAAACTTGTCTATGGCAAATCAGGAAATCAAGACCTATAATTTTGGCACCTAACTGGCTAAACTTCTGAAAGGCAGGAGACTGAAATGGCAGTGACTAGAGAAACAGGGATTAAATGAGAAGATAGCAGTCAATGATTCCCCTGACCCAGGAATTCCACCACTAGCTGTAAACTTTACTTTGAATAAGTTAGACTCATAGAGTATAACAGAAAACAACTTTATTCTTTCTTATCCCTGTCCCTTCAAGCCTTCTGTGAAAGTGATTCTCAAGGTGTGGTCCCTGGGCCAGCAGCATCAACATCACCTGGAACTTGTGAGAAATGAAGATTCTCAGGCCCTTCCCTATACCTACTGAATCAGACATTGGGTGTAGGGGGGGAGCACCACAATCTGTCTTTAAGGAGCCCTCAAGGTAAGTCTAGGACTTGCTAGAATTTGAGAACCGGCGTTTTGTTAACTTCGGTCTTCAGTGTACGTGTTAGAAGCAAACAGGCTTGTGGTATGGTTTAGTATTCTTTAGTTTCAGATGCAGGGGAGAGATATCTAGCAACAAAAAACAATCAGGACAATTAAGATGTTTCAAAGAGTGTTCAAGGCACCAAAAGGTTGAAAGGACCTTAGGCTGCATATTAATGTCACCAGAGGAGATTTTTTTCTAAATGTTCCTCATCCAGACCTCATCCTCAGAGATTCTGATTTAACCAGTTCTTGGTGAGGTCACTTTATTTTTTTTTTAAGTGCCTGCCTTAGTAGGTTCAGGCTGCTATAATGGAACACCATTTGTGGAGTGTCTTATAAACAATAGAAATGTATTTTTCATAGTTCTGGAGGCAGGAAGTCTGAGATCAGGGTGCCAGTGTGACCACATTCTAGTGAGGGTCTACTTTCCTGTTCATAGATGGAATCTTCTTGTGACCTCACATAGTAGAAGGGACAAGAAAGCTCTCTGGATCTGTTTTATAATATCACTAATTCCATTGATGAGGCTGTTGCATTTGTGATCTAATTATCTTCCGAAGGCCCCAACTCCTGAAATCATCACAGTGTGAGTTAGATTTCATCATATGAATTTTTCAGGGACACAGACCTTCAGTCTATAGCAGCGTCCCTAACCCTACCAATAAAATACAGCCAGGGTTATGAATTAATAAGATTGATCACCAAAACCCTTATGCCTGCTGATGTGATTATTCTTGTTTTGGAAAAGTTGCTTCCCAGGCCACTGGTTCCAGTATTCAGGTTTATGTTCACCTTCGTATCTAATCAAAGTCTTTCTGCCTGTGATTTGACTCATTTGGATCAAATATTCATTGATTACCTGCAATGTAACCAGTGCAACTATAAAATGGGTATCCATCGCCTCCCATCTGGTCCATGTGGTTCTCATCTGGTTTTTCAAGAGTATGAAAGAGTTTTTTTGTGTGTAGATGAGTAATTGGAATTCTAGGCTCAACCAATGCTGAGTTTGTGTGCCAGACCCCACCCTGATTATGCATGAAGTGATCGTGAGCAAGTAATTTAGCCTCATCCATCAAAGGAGACTAATACAATACCAACTCATAGTACATTGTAATGAGAATTAAACTAGCATGCGCAGGAAGTTCTTAGCTCAGGACTTGGACACTGGCAAGCTCTCAGTGTACAGTTGCATTTCGGAGGGCACCTTTCAGGCCTTCAGTCATGTCCTTACCAGCTGCCCTGGAATTAGACTCTGTGAGCTCAGTCCCTAGCCCAGCTCACCCCTACATGCAAGCCCTATGATCACCATGTTATGCACCCTCTCTGAGCCTCAGACTCTTCACCTGTAAAATTCTCACCTGATATGAGAGTTAAATAACTCCTAGAGATCATTTAACCCAATGCAAATCATTTTTCAACATAATTTCATAGACCGATAGCACTTTAAAAATCATTTTAGGACAATTATTTAAGATCTTTCTGGATTTCCATCCCTGTGTTAGGCCATTCTTGCATTGTTATAAAGAATTACCTGAGACTGAGTAATGTATAAAGACATTTTATTGGCTCACATTTCTGCAGCCCGTACAGGAAGCACGGTGCTAGCATCCACTTGGCTCCTGGGAAGGCCTCAGGGCACTTTTCCTCATGGTAGAGGATGAAGTGGGAGGAAGCAGTTTACATGGGGAATGCAGGGGCAAGAGAGAGAGTAGTGGGAAGATGCCACATACTTAAACAGCCATATGTCATTAGAACTCACAGTCATGAGGACAGCACTAAGCCATTAGGGACCTGCCCCATGACCCTACTTCCACCCTTGGGGATTACAATTCAACATGAGATTTGGCAGGGACATATATTCAAACTATATCAACCCCCTAGATTACTGACCTTCCATTAAGTTAGTATTTGGGTTGGGATTGGGGTTGGGAATAGTGTTGAGTTAGTATAAGGATTAATTTAGACATAATTAATTGTGTTCCAGGGGATCTGGATGCAGGAGGAAGCAAGCTGACTTTATCTCTTGCCAGTTTCCTCAGTCCTGCCTGATGCTTCTCACTTTTTCCTACTGGGCTTTCACCTCCCTTCTTCCGCCAAGATACCTTCTTCCTTTCATAACCCTGTAACTCTTACTAGCAGTACTGAGAGACGCAGCCCTGGCGGACAAGTACCTCACCTTCCTTTAGCCCTAGACAGACTTGATCTACAATCCATCTCCAGTTGCCCTTCCTTGTCTCCTTACTAAGAACTAAATCCTCCTGATGTTCCGAAAACATGCCACTTCCCTTCAAAGGTGGTTAAACTCTTTCAAACCCCCTAAAACCTCCTCCTTCCTAATGGCTTCTTAACTTGAGAATGAATACCAGTCTTTCTTTTGTCTCTGCTTAGAAATTAAAACATCCTTTAAGCCCATCTGTGAAGCAACCAATTCAATTAAATTTTGAGTTAAGTGCACATGAAGCATAATTGAGAAAAGACAAGAGAAGCTTGCCTTAAGAAATGATAAGGAATTCTTGGTGACTGTAGGACTACATGCATTGTGATTTTCTGCATTCCAAATGTGCCTGCTATGCATGAGTCACACTGTCTTATGCCACTTTGTGCAAACTGTTGTCAGTGCTTCTAGGCTGACTTCCCTGTATCTGGGCATGAACAACTGTTCAGGATAGTTAATGGGAGTTCCATGTGTTCCCTGATTGGAGAAGTACTGAGGGAAGAATTAAAGGGATTATCCTAAATGCATTCATTAAAAAGATTTGAATGGAGTCAGAAGTCTAGTGTGATTCAAACCAGAGCCAACATTTTTCTTTATTCCCAGATCTTACTAGCAATGTATTATGAAACAATGATTTTGCTGGTAATCAGCTACTAACTAATCCAGGTTGGTGTTGTCAACTTCTTGGGTTACCATAAAAAACTGTTATATCTTAGAGCAGTTCCTCCCAGTGGTCCAGCCCTTACTAGCCTTCCCAAATTAGTTGGACTTCCTGCGTTTTAAGGTTTGAAGGTCATGCAGCCTAGCTCTTGGTAAAGCATGAATTCCCTCTGCAATATCTCCCTATGTGAATATCCAGGCCATTCTGGAAACCTGGTAAGGCCAACTCCATTATGGTCTTTTTAAGGGGTAAAGGCTGGTCTGAGAAGTACTGAATGCTGACTAAAAACACAGTGGCTCTTCCCATTCGATAATCAGGCCTTTTTGGATCCTTACTGCAACATATCCGTTTCCATCGCCATGTTCCATCTTGCCAAATTCTGAGTCCACTCCAGCCCCAACTTTAATACGAGCCTTCAATGCCTCTGTTCAATGACCCCTGGATGCTATCCAAACCAGCTTTGCTTCCCTTGGATCCTGTTCTGCCTGCCTCCTGCCCTCCACCTCTACTTATGTGGAGGAATTAACAGAGCTGATGATGTGTCTGCCTTGTCTCCATTTAAGAGAATCAACCCCATCACACCTAGCAGGTCAGCTGTGGGATCACTGCAGACAGGGAATTCACCCCCACAGGGGTAGCTGATTATATATTTAAGACCCCTGATTATTAAATTTCCTTTCTAACACTGAGCTCATGCTGCATCTCTGCAGTGAGAAGATACCATAGTGATTAAGCACAAGGGTTTCGATGTCCTACTGACCTGGGTTCTGATCCTAGCTCCACCACTTCCTTGATAACCAGGCCTTTGCCAAACTGCTCAATCTGTCCACACCTCAGTGTTCCAGTCTTTAAAATGGAAATGGTAGCAGTAAGCATTTTACAGGGATGTTGTGAATATAAATGAGGATGTCTATAAAGCATTTGACAGCACGTGACTGGCATATACAGTTTTTTACATTTTTCTTGTCCTAGCTGGGTTGCTGTTTTTATTCTGCTTATTCCTCTTAATCTTTCTCATTAGAATCATGTAATAAGTTCAAATCTTCCAAATAACAGTATTTTATTTTCTTGAAGACAACCTTCATATACCACCAAAGGATGAGTTTCTTTTACGATGAAGATTTCTAATACTTTATTCATTTATTTTGTGAAACAGATTTTAATTCCTTCCGTATAATGTAGAGGATCATAGCATGTGTTATAGACTCAGACGAGGGAAGTTTAAATATAACTGCCACTTCTTATTAACTGCAGGAATTTAAGCAAATCCTGTAGTGTCTCCTTTGTTAAAGGTAGTCTAATTTTGAGTTGAGGTTTTTTTGAATGTAGTCATATCCTTCTCTTCCTCACATTTAACTTACCATCAAAACCCCAAGTCTTTTTCATATATGTGACATATTTTTGCAATTGGTGTTTATTTTAGGAGATGGTAAAGTCAAATAAGGGGTGGCAGGGAGGAGGGGTAATCTTACCCTGGGATCCCCTAAAGGGAACAAGAATAGGGGAAAGTCAAGAGGAGCAGGAGACAAAAGAGCCAAAAAGATAGTACAATATCCTACCTGCCTCTACATAGCAGCAGATATGACTGATTGCCAGATCTTGTAGGTCCACCAGTTTCTGAGAAGCTGCAATATAAACAATTGCTTCTCAGGACCATGCGGAAACGAGATATATTGATCTACTCATGTCAGTTTCCATTTGCAAAGGCTTACTCTATGGGACATTGATTCCTCCACACTTCCAAGTTGTATATGCATGGACACTGATACGGTTTGCCTGTGTCCCCACCCAAATCTAAAATTGTAGCTCCCATAATTCCCACATGTCATGGGAGGGGCCCAGTGGGAGGTAACTGAATCATGGGGGTGGGTCTTTCCTGTGCTGTTCTCATGATAGTGAATAAGTCTCACAAGATCTGATGGTTTTATAAAGGGGGGTTCCCCTTCACAGGCCCTCTTGCCTGCTGCCATGTAAGATGTCTCGTTGCTCTTCCTTATTCTTCTGCCATGATTATGAGGCCTCCTCAGCCATGCAGAACTGAGTCAATTAAACCTCTTTCCTTTATAAATTGCCCAGTCTCAGGTATGTCTTTATTAGCAGCATGAGAACAGACTAATACAGATGCTAACCAGACCATCAGCTATCCAACTCCCAGAAGGAAGAAACAGGTGTCTGATGCAGACAAGGCATGGTCAGTTGTGCCCATATGAAGCTGATCAGAAAATATAAAGTGCTTGTCACATGAAAAACAGTTAGGACTAGAAAAAATATCCAGGACTCTGGAGACCAATGAGACGAAGACCCTGCCTATATCAAGGTATATCACAGGTGTTGTTATACTCATGCAACTAATGTTTTTAACCTACATTAGGGCTACACGTGTGCCTATTACATGTCTTCTTACTAATTTTACTCTCCTTCCAACTTCACGATGTTGTGTTGATTCTGTCATTCAGTGTAGTCACCAGGCCTAATATACTCACTGCAGTGTTGCATCTGGGTCTATGAAACACTAGAGAAAAAATGTTGAATGAGATGGGACCCTGTCAGGCATTTCACCTTAGTGTTTTTCATCAGGTTTCTATAAGTTAATGAAAATGTATCCCTTCACTGAAATTAAAGGAATCTCAAAAATCACAAGAATTTCAAAAAATCACCCATTTTGCAGTATGGCCCCTCAAATATGCATACATAGCACCAGCTTTAATAAAAGGAAATAGACATTAAGCTCTTCTAGTATTTAGATTTCTCTCAAAATTGGCTTAACTATTGTCCCAAACATATCCAACCTTTGCCTTCCAGGCGCATGAACCAACCATTTAGTTGTTCGAAGAAGTTTCATGCAAATATAGCGTCAAACTGGGTAGACAATAATTCCTACTTTATATGACACAGCTCCTCATGTTTGATCTAATCACTTTCATGAATCTTCAGCAGCAAGGATACCAAAATGCACGCAAGGCTTACAAGCACTTTGAAAGACATTTAAGCACATAAGAATCCCCTGACATTTTATTTTTATAAACATTTCTATGTAAGTTATACTAATGTATTTATATAAATATTTCTATGTATTAATCCTCCAATTGGCCACTTTTAATAAAATATTAAAAGGATGGAAATATTGGAAATCCCATTTATTGGGACTATAGAGTAAATATAAATAATAAAACTAATTTTATTCACTGTATCTCATAATGTATGACTATTTTGTGTATTTTTTCTCCTTTTAACTCAGTTTGAATTCAAATATTGAGAAATGCACCCTCAGCAACAGACATTGTTTAAAAGTTAAAGGTAAAAATACAATATACAAAAATGAGATTCCATCATTATAGCTGATGAATAGTTATATTCCTTTCCAGGAATGAGGAAGTGTCCATGGTAAGGAAAGTAACGAAGTAAAGAAATAAGAAAGCATTTCCTTACATTCTTCTTGCATACCTTAAATATAAGCTGGCATGGAGTTCTTCCAGATTAATTTCCATGATAAGTCATCATGTTATCAAGTTCTAGAACAGCAGGAACATGTCAGCCCAATTGACTCTAAGTGGTACCTAGCCATCCACAAAAAGGCATTAATAAATCTTTTGAAGACCACAGGCGATGCAGAGACTCTGTCATTTTATTTCAGATCTATCAACATTCGTTCTGTTTGCTTACAATTGACAAAACACTCTTATGTGCATTGCCTCATTTGCTCTCCACAATTATCTGGTGAGGTAGGCAGGGAAAACATAATCCTTATTTTACGAATGGATAATCTGAAGTTAGTAGTGATCGTGTTCAGCAGGTATTTGACTCTAAATAAATAAAGATGAGAATGTCTGGGATATTACAAATGTGGGGAATTTTACAAAAGACGCATAAGTGCGTATTGAGATTTAAGACTGAGATTATTTAATTTTATTTTTTGTTGCCTCAAATACAATAGACAATAGAAGTAAAATACTGAACGTTTTCAGTGTATAACAGTTATCACACAGTGAACCACATTTAATGGTGTTGTACATGTACTAGTTGTCTAAAAACAGCATTGGTTAATAGAACATGACCAGGAAAAAATATCATTAAATGGAAGATATTTCTGACACTAGAGAGATTCTAAGATGTCTTGGGGGAAAATAGATCATAAAGATATTATCTCATTTGTAAACATGACCTCTCCCTCAACTCTTATGCCTAATGGGGTGCTGCTAAATGTTTAACAACCAACTCCTGGGGGAAAAAAAACCCTGACTTGAGCATTTGCCAACTTCTAGGGTATAAATACTCTCACTACGACTGACTTCCAGTTACTAATAGTTTAATAACTGGCTCATAAAACTCCTGCAAATCTGGTCATTGGTTCTCATAAGCTGGTACAAGCTGGCCAGCACACTACCATGTGCAGTGTTATAACTGACCACTGAGCATGTCCATGTACAAATGATAATCATCTAAGACCTCTTACGCCAAAATCTGAACTCCTGAAACCCCCTGTCTCACAGCCCCCTAACATATGTACCTCTTCTGCCTGTGGTCTTCCCTGGCTCCGTTAATGACAACCCCATCCTTCCAACGGTTCACACCAAAATCCCTGACACCATCCCTGATGCTTTTGTTATTCTCCTTTTCAAATCGGTCAGAAAATCTAGTAGGTGGCTACCTCAAAATGTATGCAGTGTCCAGTCACCTTTCATAACCTGCTAACACCCAGATCCAAGCCATTACAATCTCTTGCCTGGTTTATTGAACTAGCCTCTTGTATTTGTCAGCGTAAAGCTCCCTAGAGCTGTAACAGAAAATGGTAAAAAATATCCCGGACTCTCAGTGGCCTAGCATGGTAAACGTTTATTTCTCATTTACATCTCTGTTTTATACAGGCTGGGGGCACTCCTGGGTAGCTCTTCTCTACCTAAGTGATGACTTAGGGACCCGCCCTGCTTCCATCATATGCCTCTACTGTTTGAGTTCTTGGCTTCCAGCCCCACAGGCCAAAGGGAGCATATAAAAGCATGAGACCTTTAGGGGGCAGATCTGGAAAGAAGATATATCCATTCACATTCTGTTGTCTACTTCAAGACATATGACTCCACCCAGATACCAAGGGGCTGGAAAATGTAGGCTTCGTGTGTACCTGAAAGGAAAACAAAGCTGTTTTGGTCAACATGTAACATTGTATGTATCAAACCTCCTAAATGATGTCTCTGCACCCAACCTTGTCTCCTCTAATCTATTCTCAACACAGCAGCAGCTGAACTACCTGTTTCATGATCAAACTATAAGTCAAACGATACACTCCTCTGCTTAAAACTACCCAGTACCTTTATAACTCATGCAAAGTTTAAAAAAAAAACAAGGTACCTCAATGGCTGTAGAGACACCTCATGGCCTGGCTCCTGTTTCTTTTCCAGTCTCATTTCCTACAACTCTCCCCTACACTCACTCTACTCCAACCACGCTGAAATCTTTGCTAGTCCATTGACATGCTAGGCACACTACTGCCTCAGCAGCTTTGCACTGGCTCTTTGTTGGATACCCTTTGCCCAGATATCTACATGGGTAGCTCCCCCCTCCTTCCACAAATATTCCTTCAATGTCACCTTCCTTAGCCACCCTATTTAAAAGGTCAATTCTTGTTCAGTTCCCTTTACCCCATCTGTATTACTTATCCACTTTTCTGCTTTACTTTTCCCTCTAGCACTTAGCACCTTCTAATAAATAATTTACTTAATTGTTATTTAATTATTGTCCTCTAATCCTACTAGAATTTTCTTTTAATTTTTTTCTTTCACTGACCACATTTTTACTGTTCACACCTAGCAGAATTTAAGGGAGTTCAGTGTATTTTCTTACTGTGATGTCCCAGAACCTGGAACAGTGCCTATAGATAATAGATATTCAATAAATGTTTGGTTAATGAATGAATAAATGATAATTGAAGTTAAAATGTTTTCTTATGTAGTGATCCATTTTGAAAATATTAAGTATTGAAGGATTTTTGCCTTTATCAAAAGCCTCACAAATGAAGATAGATGATGTAATTAAAACCCATAATAATATGGTGTAGGTATTAACCAAACTACTCTCATTGGATCATGTTATTTAGTCTTTACAAAATTATAAGGAGATAGATACTATTCTATCCTATTTTAATGTTAAGACTAGGCCAGGTGTAGTGACTCACACCTGTAATCTCAGCACTTTGGGAGGCCAAGGCAGGAGGATCACTTGAGCCCAGGAGTTCAAGACCAGCCTGGGCAATATAGCAAGACTTCATGTCTTAATAAAAAAAATTTTTTAAATAGGCTGGGTGCAGTGGCTCACACCTGTAATCCCAGCACTTTGGGAGGCTGAGGCAGGCAGATCACCTGAGGTCAGGAAGACCCTGGCCAACATGGTGAAATCCCATCTCTACTAAAAATTTAAAAATTAGCCAAGTGTGGTGGCACACACCTGTAATCCCAGCTACTTGGGAGGCTAAGGCAGGAGAATCGCTTGAACCTGGGAGGCAGAGGTTGCAGTGAGCCGAGATCATGCAGTTGCACTCCAGCCTGGGCAACAGAGTGAGCCTCCGTCTCAAAAAAATAATAATAATAATAATTAGCCATGCGTAGTGGCACGTGCCTGTGGTCCCAACTACTTGGAAGGCTGAGGTGGAAGGATCACTTGGGCCCAAGAGGTTGAGACTACAGTGAGCAGTGATTCCACCACTGCACTCCAGCCTAGGCAACAGAGCAAGACCTTGTCCCAAAAATAAAAATGTCCTGGAATACAGGAAAAGTCATTTGCCCTGGGGTTATATGCCTGGTAAGAGGAAGAGGGGGGATTTGAATCCATAAAATCTGACCCCAAAGTAAAGCAAACTAGATATCGAGATTGAAACATTTCTAACGTGTGTTTACAGGGAGTAAGACTTACTTTAAAGTGAATGTTAAGCCACTGATTAGCTGTGTGACCTTCAGCACATCTGAACCCCTTTGGATCTTAGGGGTTTTTTCATCTGTAGAGGGGATATTGATACAGATCACTGTAGAAGCCTCTTCTGGCTTAAAAATTAATGAATAAGTATCTTGCCGAGGGCCACACAAGCAGTAAATAGAAAAGCCACCCCTGAAAGCCACATCTTCTGAGCTCTCTCAGGGGCTTTTTCTACCATATCCTGTGGTGTCTGCCATGAGGAATATCTCAGACAGGCAGAGGCACTGAGTGACTGAGTAGCACTCAAAGTGAGTAAATACAAACAAAATCATGACACAAAAGAGGTGCAGAAAATGGACGCTATAGCTGATTTTATCTTAAATGTGTTTCCTTTGCAATGACTAGCACATCAACACTTGATCCTGTGCCTCACTTTCCTTAATCGTAAAGTGGAGTTGATGAAAGGACTAGGTCCATGATGGTTGTAAATGGTAAGTGAACTTATACATGTGAGCACCTAAATCATGATAAAGTTATTAAAAGTCTCTTCTGCTCTAACATTTGCTAATCTTACTGCCTGAACATAGTGCCTGGATCATCGTAAATATCTCATAAATGTAAATGTCGGCATCATCGGCATATTTCATTCTACATTGGGATGGTATGTATTAGTTTCCGGGTTGCTTTGTTTTGTTTTATTTGAGATGGAGCCTTGCTCTGTTGTCCAGGCTGGAGTGCAGTGGCACAATCTCCACCTCCTGGGTTCAAGTGATTCTTGCACTTCAGCCTCCCAAGTAGCTGGAATTACAGGCATGCACTATGACGCCTGGCTAATTTTTGTACTTTTAGTAGAGACAGGATTTCACCATATTGACCAGGCTGGTCTTGAACTCCTGACCTCAAGTGATCTGCCCACCTTGGTCTCCCAAAGTGCTGGGATTACAAGGGCTGTAGGTATTAGTTTCTTAGGGCTGCGGTTACAAATTACCACAAACTGGGTAGCTTAAAACAATAGAAATTTATCCTCTCACAATTCTGGAGGCTAGAAATCCAAAATCAGTATGTTGGCAAAGCCATGCTTCCTCTGAAAGCTGTAAGGAGGGACCCTTCCTTGCCTCTTCCTAGCTTCTAGGGGTTGCTAGAAATCCTCAGAATTCTTTGGCTTGTAGCAGCATCACTCCAACTTCTGCCTCTGTCTTCACATAGTGCTATTTTCTGTGTGTATGGCTGTGACATGGCTTACTTATAAGGAAAGCAGTCGTTTGATTTAGAGCCCACCTTGATCCAGTATGACCTCTTCTTAGCCAATTACATCTGAAAAGACTTATTTCCAGGTAAAGAGATGAGTTACATCCTCAAGTTCTAAATTGACATGAAATTTTGGGGGACTCTATTCAGTCCAGAATAGAAGATTCATAGTCTTGCCCTCACTTCATCTCCTTCCCCACGATGTCTCTACTCGGGTGTCCTATCATCCTAGAAACTTCCAATACTATTGAGAGTTTGAAACAGGCAGCGTACGCATCTGTCTACTAACCCTGGGTGCCTCATTTGATAAAGTTGAAGTAGTCTTCTAACTCCCTACAGGGTTTTTGTTTTGTTTTGTTTTGTTTTGTTTTGTTTTTCTGTCCTGTAGGATGAAAGAGTTGAAACTAACCCTGAAACCCCTTCCAGCTAAGTAGCTGTAAAGTGATCTTTTTTGTGCTCCAATTATCCGTGAGTGTTCAGAGGGACACTGATTTGTGTAGTGTTGATCACATGTGAAAGGAACAAGATTGCAAATACTAAGTAAGCATTTTCAGTATTTTGATAAATGTGTGAAACTCCTATGGCAGGTGCAAGAGAAAGTGCCAATTAAAAATTAGCTGCCATGCACATTTATAGATTGTGTTGTTGACTCCAGCATTTCACTGTTGCCTATTAAAGCAGGAGTTTGACAGGTAAATTTCCTCTACTGGATTTTTCTATAGGTCAGAAAACAGTCTTGCATAGCTTTTGAAATCCATCCAAACTGTTTAATGAGTTTTCTCTTGGCTATAGAAGCTATAATTCGGCCTGTTTGCTTTGTTAAAGAAGTGTAAATATGACATTAGATGGTGTTTAAGAATCCCACAAATACAAGCTTTCTATGGAAAGAAAAGTTAAAGGTCACCTGTTCACTCTAATCACATTTAAATTTGTGTCCCTGTAACATCTTTGTCAATATGTCATTCATGTAATGTGTACCCAGAAGCTCACTTCTCTAGGGACAGCTCTGACCATCAGAAATTTTTTTCTGTTAACACTTAGGATAAATGGAAAGTGCGTGATTTGGTCATGTAAATAACAGAATCATTTTTAGGCATTTGAACACCATCTTTAAGAATCCTGGTCTCACCTGATGCAGCTCCAAGATAGTTGCCACTTACACATTCCTTCTCAAGGTGTAAAGTATAAGGTGTGCTGGGATTCCAGTTTGAGATAAGGATTTTTACCTGCACTGCTAGCCCTTTTCTCATACATTGTAAGATCCTCACCAGCCTGTTAATACAACACTTAACCCTACACCTTCAGATAACTGAGAAGCAGCTTCTCACCAAAAGGCTGCAGAGTCATTTAGAGCAGCGAGCCTCAAATGTGAAAGTGTATATGGAGTACCTGGGATCTTGTTAAATTGCAAATTCTGATTCTGAAGATGGGGCCGGAGATTCTGCATTTCTAACAAACTGTCATGCAGTAATAAAAAGTCGTCATAAGAATTTATGGAACATATCTGGATTTGGGTTCCAATCTGAATAAAAATAAAATTCTATATTTGTATTAGTTTCCTGTGGCTGCTGTAACAGATTATGACAAACTTGTTGGCTTAAAACAACAGAAATTTATGCTTTTACAGTCCTGGAGGCCAGAAGTACAAAATCAGCTTCAATGGGCCAAAATCAAGGCATTCGCAGGGCCAGGCTCCCTTCAGGGGAACAAGGGGAGAATTTGTTCTTGCCTCTTCCTGTTTCTCAGGGCTGCTGCTATTTCTCAGCTTGTGGCCACACCACTTTAATTGCTGCCCCCAAAGTTATATTAGTTTCTCCTCTTCTGCCTGTCTGAAATCTCTCTTCCTTCCTTTTATGGGGATTCTTGTGATTATATTTAGGGCTTACTCAGATTATTCAGGATAATCTTCCTATTTCAAGATCCTTAATTTAATCTCATCTATGAAGACCCTTTCTCCATATGTTAATATTTATAGGTTGCAGGGATTAGGACCTGATATCTTTGGGGGTCATTATTTAACCTACCATGATATTCCTCTTGCAGATTGCAAACTTCTTGGGTGGGTTCCAAATAATGGTACCAGAACTTCAGGTTCAAGTCAGACCTGGAACTCTGTTTCATTGCAGGTAATGGAGGATGTTTTTCTTTCCTGTACTTTCTTGTGTGTTCACACACAGTGCTTCAAAGCAACTTGCTTGTAGATATTCTTTCTTTTACTGTTTTAACAGGGCATTTAGGGACAACATCTCCCAATCTGTTTTGTTTTAATCCGCGTAAAGGTATAGAAAGACAATACCAATAGAATGGATCCTGACATGAAGCCAGGGGGTGCACATTCCAAGTATATTTTAAGCCCTCAGTAGCCAGCTTCGTAACTGAAGATTGTTGAACAGAAAATTTGAGGAAGGAGGAAACATATTTCTACATCGACTTTAGAGACAGAACTCCTAAGGGATTAATGTTGGCTCTTATATTGAGTAGCATGCTGTTGAATTTACATCATTGCATGATGTTTATTTGTTCATTCATTTATTCATCCATGTATTATTAATTTAGCCAGCTTTAGTTTAGTGCTAGGCTAAATTAATAATTTTTAATTATTAATTTAATTATTAATTTAATTAATTAAATTATTTAATAATAAGTTATTATTAAATTATTGTGCTGGGGCAACAGAAACTAGAGAAATGTCAAGATATAGTGCTTGCCCCCAGGATGCACATGCAGTATGTACTTAAACCAAGGCCAAACAAAAGAAGCCGTGTAAAGATATTGAGACATTTTTAAATATTTGCTTAAAAATGTTGCTTTAGGCCGGGTGCAGTGGCTCATGCCCGTAATCCCAGCACTTTGGGAGGCTGAGGCAGGCAGATCACAAGATCAGGAGATCGAAACCATCCTGGCTAACACGGTGAAACCCCCTCTCTACTAAAAACTACAAAAAATTAGCAGGGCGTGGTGGTGGGCACCTGTAGTCTCAGTTACTCAGGAGGCTGAGGCAGGAGAATGGTGTGAACCTGGGAGGCAGAGATTGCAGTGAGCCAAGATCGCACCACTGCACTCCAACCTGGGCGACACAGCAAGACTCCTTCTCAAAAAAAAAAAAAAAAAAAAAAACTGTTGCTTTAATCTGGTGCTGCAATTGCTGCCTACTCTGGAAAGTCTGTAAAACCATAATGAGCCCTTCAAAGAGGGTCATGCTAATGAAAAACAATCATCAAAACATATTACCATGCAGCATTAATATTAAAATTATATCTGTAGTTTTATAGTTCATGTCTACTTCTGAAATGGCATTGATTTTCTCATCTTTATCAATTGTTTGGAATAGGAATAAGTTATGGTCTAATAAAGCATATGGTATCATATATATCTTGGAGAGCAAGGACTAACAGAAATAGTTTGCAAACAAGTTCTGAGTTTATGCTCATGTGTATATGTTTTCATCAAACTCTGAGGACATCTTTTCTGCCCTTTACTTTGACTCAGATAATTCTTTAAGGTCTGCTAAACTCAAGTTCATTTTGAAAACATAGAGAGTGTAATCTAATCGCCATTTAGCAGCAATTAGCAATCCATCCTTTAAGGGATTCTCAGTCCAAGTCCACTCAGTGGATAATTGCAACAATTAACTCCTCGTACCTTTCTGTAGTTTTGGACAAGCGAGTCTTGCTTTCATTAGCAGAAGTCTCGGTTTGATGAAGACCAACTAGTGCTGAATGTTGAAGCAGAGATTTTTTAAAAAATAGATTTTAAGATGACTGTTTTCAACTAACCAGCATCCACAGGATCACTTTTTATTTTCCTCATGTTATGTAAAATTTCTATGATGACATAGTAGCTCAGAATTCATTCTTCCTACTGAGAGAGCTGTCCAGGAGTGGGTGCATGTTTGTGCATATAAGCCAAGGACAATTACATGGTGAGAAACAGAAAACATGAGAAATCTCTCTCTGATGATTTAGTTTGTTTATCCCGGTTTCTACGCAGAATAAAGTGATATTAGAGGTCTCGAGCATAGCGTAAGCAAAGACAAAGAAATGGGTGTAAAACGTTTAGTGGGATTATCTCAGATATGAATTTATTCATTCAAGAAATGAGAATAAATTGAATGATGATGATGATTGATAGATAGTAGATAAGTAGGATAGATTACAGTAGATATAAAAATGGTAGATGATAAACAGTTGTTATATGGATGGTTGGATAGATAGATATTGCTCTTATGCTTACTATGTGGCAGGCACCATACTTAGCTATTCTCATTTTATACTTACAACAACATCATGAATTTGGTGATGTGCATTTTACACATTGAAAAAGGCTTAACAAGTAAATTTCCTAAGAGTTTAGGAAGTGGGGTTCTGGAATTTAAATGTAGGCAATGTGACTCAGGAAGCCAACTTTTTGTTCATTTATTCAGCAGATATTTATTGAGTACCTGCTGTGTGTCAGGAGCTATGCTAGACGGCCGATCCAAAAATCAAACCCATGAGTAGATAAAGAGTTGCAAATCATAACAGTGTTGGGAAGGGAAAGGACCAGTACTAACATGCAGAAAGAAGGTGGGTGTCTGTGTCATCGGAGTGATCAGAGAAAGCTTCTCTGAGGATGTGACATTAAAGCTGAGTCCTATGTCACAAGGAATGAGCCACAAAGAAGACCATTGCAAGCAGAGGGAACAGTTTATACAAAACCTCATGGGCCTGAGGAGGCTTCATGGAGGAGAAGGAGATAATTTATTAATTATCCAAGCCTGGAGAGACTTTTACCAGCAGGGAGGGTTTTGCAGGTGAGCAGAGCTATTGAACTAAGATGTGGTAGGGCAGAGGGAAAGAAGCAGAATATTTCTATTTACAGCACTATGTCTGGGGCCCTTATTTTATTTTATTTTTATTGATACCCACATTACACAGATGTAAGGGGGCCCTTCTCTTGAGCATACAATTCAATTACAGAAGATGCTAAAGGATTTAAAACCCCTTTTAATATTAGCAAGTTGCATTGATTTTGAACTTTTTTCCTGCTGGGTGTGGTGGAGGACAAAGAGTGCATCATGTAACTTATACCCGACTGATATGGTTTGGCTGTGTCCCCACCCAAAGCTCATCTTGCATTCCCACGTGTTATAGGAGGGACCCAGTGGGATGTAACTGAATCATGGGGGCAGGTCTTTCCCCTGCTGTTCTCGTGATAGTGAATAAGTCTCACAAGATCCGATGGTTTTAAAAAGGGGAGTTTCCCTGCCCAGGCTCTCTTCTCTTGTCTGCCACCATGTGAGACATGTCTTTCACCTTCTGCCATGGTTGTGAGGCCTCCCCAGTCACATGGAACTGTAAGTCCATTAAACCTCTTTCTTTTGTAAATTGTCCAGTCTCAAGTATGTCTTTATCAGCAGCATGAAAATGGACTAATACAGTAAATTGGTACCAGTAGAGTGGGGTGCTGCTGAAGAGATAACCAAAATGTGGAAGCAGCTTTGGAACTGGGTAACAGGCAGAGTTTGGGACAGTTTGGAGAGCTCCACGAATACAGGAAAATGTGGAAAGTTTGGAACTTCCTAGAGACTCGTTTAATAGTTTTGCCCAAAATGTTGATAGTGATATGGACAATAAAGTCCAGGCCGAGGTGATCTCATATGGAAATGAGGAACTTGTTGGAAAATGGAGCAAAGCAAAGATGACTCTTGTTATGTTTTAGCAAAGAGATTGGTGGCATTTTGCTCCTACCCTAGAGATTTGCGGAACCTTGAACTTGAGAGAGATGATTTAGGGTATCTGGCAGAAGAATTTCTAAGTAGCAAAGTAGTCAAGAGGTGACTTGGGTGCTATTAAAGGCATTGAGTTGTATAAGGGAAGCAGAGCATAAAAGTTTGGAAAATTTGCAACCTGACAATGCGATAGAAAAGAAAATCTCATTCTCTGAGGAAAATCCAAGCAAGCCACCTGTAGAAATTTGAATAAGTAATGAAGAGCCAAACGTTAATCCCCAAGACGATGGGGAAAATGTCTCCAGGGCATGTCAGAAGTCTTCATGGCAGCCCCTCCCATCACAGATTTGGAGACCTAAGAGGAAAAAGTGGTTTCATTAGCCAGACCCAGGGTCCCTGTGCTGTGTACAGCCTGGGGACTTGGTGCCCTGCACCCTAGCCACTCCAGCCATCAGTGAAAGGGGCCAACATAGAGCTCAGGATGTGGCTTCAGAGGTGCAAGCCTCAAACCTTGGCAGCTTCCATGTGGTATTGAGCCTGCCAGTGCGTAGAAGTCAAGAATTGGGGTTTGGGAACCTCCATCTAGATTTCAGAGGATGTATGGAAATGCCTGGATGTTGAAGCAGAAGTTTGCTGCAGGAGTGGGGCTCTCATGGAGAATCTCTGCTAGGGAAGTGCAGAAGGGAAATGTGGAGTTGGAGCCCCACACAGAGTCCCTACAGGTGCACTGCCTAGTGGAGCTGTGAGAAGAGGACCACCAACCTCCAGACTCCAGAATGGTATAGATCCACCTACAGCTTGCACTGTGTGCCTGGAAAAGCAACAGACACTCAATGCCAGCCTGTGAAAGCAGCTGGGAGGGCTGTGCCCTGCAAAGCCACAGGGGAGGAGCTGTCCAAGACCATGAGAAGCCACCTCTTGCATCAGTGTGACCTGGATGTGAGACATAGACTCAAAAGAGATCATTTGGAGCTTTAAGATTTGACTGCCCTGCTGGATTTCGGACTTGCATGGGGCCTGTTGCCCCTTTATGTTGGCCAATTTCTCCCATTTGGAATGGCTGTATTTACCCAATGCCTGTACCCTCATGGTATCTAGGAAGTAACTAATTTGCTTTTGATTTTACAGGCTCATAGGCAGAAGGGATTTGCCTTGTCTTGGATAAGACTTTGGACTGTGGACTTTTGAGTTAATGCCGAAATGAGTTAAGACTTTGGGGGCTGTTGGGAAGGCATGATTGGTTTTGAAATGTGAGGGCATGAGATTCAAGAGGGGCCACAGAATGATACAGTTTGACTGTGTCCCCACCCAAATCTCAATTTGAATTCTCACATGTTGTGGGAGGGACCTGGTGGTATATAATTGAATCATGAGGGCAGTCTTTCCCCTGCTGTCTCGTGATAGGTAATAAGTCTCACCAGATCTGATAGCTTTCAAAAGGGGTTTCCCTGCACAATCTCTCTTCTCTTGTCTGCTGCCATGTGAGACATGCCTTTCACCATCCCCCATGATTGTGAGGCCTCCCCAAGCCACATGGAACTATAAGTCCATCAACCCTCTTTCTTTTGTGAATTGCCCAGTCTTGAGTATGTCTTTGTCAGCAGTGGGAAAATGGACTAATTCACCAACTAAAGCATTTTCTCATTAAACATTTGAGTCATCCATCCCACTGGCCCACATGAAGACTATGGTGGGCAGGACAGGTGATTACTCATGCAGTCTGAGGTGCGTAGAGATCAACCTCCAGCACACAAGCCAGGCACCCTGCTATGTCCTAGATGTGCTAAGATGGGAGGTCCTCAAGGGGAGCTTTTACTGTGTTGAGTTTAAAAAGTCAAGTAAACAAACAAGAGCTTAGATCAGAGATCAGCAAACCATGGCAAAGTCCAAAGACCAAATCCAGTCCACATCCCTTTTTGTACAACTGGGAGCTAAGTATGGTTTTTACATTTTTTAAATAGTCAGAAACAATTTTAAAAAAGAGTAATATTTCCCGGTCCATGAAAATGATATGAAATTCCAATTTCAGTGTCCATCAATAAAATTTTGTTGAAACACAGCCACACGCATGGTTGCTTTTGAGCTACAGTGACACAGTTGAGTAGTTGTGAAACAGACTTTATATGGCCTGCATAATTAGAAATATTTACTTGCTGGCCCTTTACAGAAAACGTTGTCTGAGCCCTGGTGTTGGTAGTTGAAGGGGCCATGAGCATATCACAGAGGGCACATAACTCAGATGCAAGGATAAGGGACATCTTCCTGCAACTCAAGTTGCAGTTGGCTGTTTAGCATAAGAAGTGAATTAGGTAAGAAGGAGCAGGAAGAACACTCCAGGGATGAGACAGTAAATGTGTTCCCTTGTTTATGATATAAAGATAGTGGCTCTTGAAAACAGTTTGCCAACCCCAAAGACATGAAGACAAGCAAAGATAAATAAAGATAAGGACTTTCAGTCCTAATATACTTTCAGTATATAGCAGTGTTGTAACCTAACTATATACTAGTGCCCTTTCACCTACCACACATACACACAATGTTGGTGACATCCTATTGCCGGGCTCAGTTCATTACCAAAGAAATGACACAGGGAACAAAAGCTATAAATTCAGAGTTCAACTCTGGATGCTGGTGAGATCTGGGAAGGCTCCATGAAGGAGGAGGAGGAGGAAGAGATAGGATCTGTCCAGACTTTGTAAAATCTGAACCGGAAAGAGGGCCTGCCAGATCATCAGTACTACCTGAACAAAGACTCATCTTTCAAGTAAGTAAATCTGTTTCCATTTAATTGTCTGGGGTCCCTTCCCTCAAGCATATGATTCAATAGAAAAGGATTTCAAAGGATTTAAGACATTCTTAATGTTCTGCAGTTTGCACTGAAATTGCGCTTCTCTGTGTGTGAATTTGAGGGGAGGCGGCCTTCAAGTAAATTAAACCTAGTCTTGGCATTTTCTCATTAAATACCTGAGCAGCTCAATCCCACAGGCCTACACAAGGACCACGGTAGACAGAGCGGGTGATTAGCAGTTTCAGAACCAACAAAAAGATGCCCACAGTACCTGACTTTTAATTAATAACTATTCTGCATCTAGCCATTTATCTCAAGCATCTGGGGGATGTTGAAAAGTGTTTCTCTCCACATAGCTCTGGTATATCAAGGTTGGGGCTGAGCAAAGCTGATATAAAAATTATGACTGGCAGGAAGTTACTGAAAACCCTACACCTCATTTTCTACTTCTTAAACTTCAAATCACAATTGTAAGTTTGACTTTAAGAACATTCTGGAATTATAAACAAATATCTTAAAGAGAAAACTACATTTAAGTATTTCTATTTTTCCAAGGGACAGGATTAGGAGCCTCCCAAGCTGAGACAGATCTCAGCTTCTGGCTGTATGGAGTTGGATGAGCTTCTTACCTAACCCCTGGGCTTCAGTTTTTTATCCGCAAGATGAAGTTTACCAGAGAATGGGAGAAGCAGGAGGAAAGTTCCTCTGCTTGTATGCCAGATAATCTTAGTTGAATGTGCGATGATTTTACAAGGAGCATGGAAAGGACTTTAAATGGTATTGAATTACATCATGAGAAAGTTATTCCTTTCTGATCAGCTCTCTTTTCCCAGTTTCTACATTGAAGCAAAGTCTCAGTTTAATGCTGGAATATTGTAACATAGTTAATCTCTCCTTAAAAATAAAAAGAAAACAGCAGGCTTAGACTAAAATATTTCTACATAGAATTGCTAGATTAAGCAAATGAAAGTACACAAGGCAATGAATGACTCGTAAGAGAAGTATGTCCAAATATTGTATGGATCATACTTATTCTAAAAATGATTTGTTGTTTATCTGAAATTAAACTTTAACTGAGTATCCAATATTTTATTTGGAAACCCCATTTCTGCAGGCAGTGGTGGCTAACTAAAATTTTAAAGTATTGTTTTGTTTTCATCATGTTGACTATTTCTTTTTCACATGTGGTGGATAAAGGTTCATCAGATATTCACCCCGTTCTCTGTGAGCAAATTATCTTTCCCTGCCTTATTGATGTTGGGATTGGTGTGTGACTTGCTTTGGCCAATGAAATATGAGTAGACATGATGGGGTGCCAGTTTCAAACCACAGACAGCCTCTGTTCTTTAATTCTGGGCTCCAGAATAAGATATGTGAGGCAGACCTACAACTTGGAGCCTGGCCAACTAAGCCCAGCTAGATCAAACTAAGCCAACCTGCAGACCTGTGCATGTGAGAATAAGCACACCTTGTTATAAGGCACTGAGTTTGAGGTTGGCTTAGCTACAAGAATATTTTGAAAATAGTTCAGCCATATACTTCTTGTTTATGGCAAATGACACTAGTTTTTTCATTGTCAGTAATGACAGAAAGCTTTTATAAAAATATTTTATTAAAAATTATAAATCTAAATAAAAATATTGTCATATTAGTTTAAGTGTTACATAGATAGTTTAAAATGTGTGGAGATTTGAATGATAGACTGACTTCTGGGAACTGTTTCACTTGATGACATCCAGGATCCCTTCTAGCCTAATATTTTAGGAATGGGGCATAGAAGGAATACGAGATTTGCAGTGTGATACAGATCTTAGCTTTCATTCTGGCTCTGACACCATCTGCGTGACCTAGGAAGTCACTAAGTGACTGGTTTATAATGAGCCTGGGCAAGTCACCTAACTTTTCTCAGTTGCTTCATTTCTAAAATTAGATTGATAATTGTACCAATCTCAAAGGGCCAGGCATTTTGGAAAACAGTACAGAGGTTTCTCAAAAAATTTAAAATAGGACTACCATATGATCTGGCCATCACATTCCTGGGTTTACTCTATCCAAAGGAAATGAAATCAGTATGTCAGAGGGATGTCTGCACTCCTGCTGTGAATATACACAAAGAAAATTCCATAAAGTGCCTGGTAAACATAAAGTCCCTGATATTAGCTCCCTTCCCTTTCTCAGTGATTGGCAATGGTACAGACTACAAAGAAGATCAGAGAAATTTCTATAAGGCCCAATCAATAGTTAACATATGTAGAGGAAAAGTGAGGAAGTCCTGGGCACATGACAAAGACATGTTTGCTGAGAAAGACAAAAGGACACAGGACTTTAAACTCTTCTTCTAGTCCTTTAAATATCCTGTTTCTTTTTTACTTCAGGGATGATGCTAGGAGTCTTCTAATTCCTTAGCAAATAGGAGTTGGTTGGGCCAGTTTCTGTCCTAACCAGCCACTTCACAGACCAGCCAGTTCCTATTCTTTCTGTCTGTTTTCTTTCTAAGTACATGACTCACAATGGCGTAAATTTAAATGTAGGGGTCCCAGACAGAGGCTTGGATGTCTAAGCCAGAAACTGGGACCCTTTGTCCTCCAAGTGCTTTAGGGTTGACCTTCATAGAAGCTGGAACTCCAACATCTAGAGGAAACCAGCATTTGGGGCAAGCCACCCAGGAAATGTTAAAGTCTCTGTTGACAAATGAGCACAGGCACCAAAGAGACGGGGCTGAGGAGACACTGTGCCCAACCGAAGCCTGAGGGATTATCAAAGGAAGTACAGGCCCATGTCCTGCTCTTGTCATCGGGGATGGACTGAGAAGAACTCTTTCAAAATTGAAGAAATAAAGAAAAAAGAGAAGATTAACAAAATTAAAAGCCAATTCTTTGAAAGTATTAATGCAAATAAACAAAATACAGAATGAAATCTAAAAAAGACAAATCTGTGGAAACAAAAAGTTGATTAGTGGCTGTCTGGGGCTAGGAGTGAGAACAGGAGTGACCAGCTGACCCCATCCCCACATGGGATCTTCTGACAGTAGATTGGATTAATGGTTGCATAGCTCTGGAAATTTACTAAAAATTATTGAATGTACACTTAAAACAAGTGAATTTTAGGCTATGCAAATTATATCTCAAAGCTATTAAAATATATACAATACAAAATGAACTAACCATAGATATAATGGACAATTATAAAAATACTAAGGATTATTAACAACTATACAGAAATGATTCTGTAAGCATAATTGGATAAATTCCTGAAAAATTGGCACAAGAAGAAGATGTCTTGCATAGTACAATAGTTATTTTTAAATGTAGACAAAGACTAGCCTCTAAAACAGTTTCAGGTCCAGATGTCTTTACAGGCACTTCGTTCAAATTTTCAAGAAGCAGTTGATTCCTGACTTACACAAGTTGTTTAAGGAAAAATACAAAAAAAAACCCCAAATCTACCTAGCTTGTTCTATGGTGCTAGTGTATTCTTAACTCCAAATATAGATAACAACAAAAGCAGAAAAATATATAGAAATAATGGGCACATTTCATTTATGAACATAGGTGTAAAAATATACTCACTAAGTGAATTGAAGAGTGTATAAAAATATAAATCAGGACCTTGCATGGTAGTACACACCTGTGCACTCAGCTACTTAGGAGGTCAAAGTAGGAAGATAGCTAGAGCCCAGGAGTTTTAGGCTACAGTGAGCTATGATTGCACCACTGTACTTCAGCCTGGGCAACAGAGAGAAACTCTGTCTCTAAAAATAACATATGTGTGTGTGTGTGTGTGTGTGTGTGTATGTGTATGTATATGTATGTATTTATATATGTGTCAAAATCAAGTGGAATATATTTCAGAAATATGAAATATAGTTAAACAGCAGAAAAGTCATATGATTATGGCAACTGAAGTGAAAACATTTTTCAAAATGGCTCCTGCAACTTCAGGATTAGGCAGGGAAGTCCCAGGGACTCTCACCCAGATCCATAAGACATGTATGTGAAGGTTCATTGCCAAGATAGCTGGGTAACTGAGGAGCTGGAGACAATGTGGATATTATTTCTGCAATAGCGCTGAATATGTCATGGCAGATGCACACCCAGGTGGATGATGCAGCGGAAGAAGCATCAGGGCAACACAGATCTCAAAAACAGAGCAAAAATAGAGTCAGAAACAATAGGGTAGATAACACTGCCATGTATATAAATTAAAACACGTGCACACAGAACAACAATGCAATAATCACAAATTTTATTTATACAAAATAATATATAAAATCAACAGAATGCACTTTTTTGGGGTTTTTGTTGTTGTTGTTGTTCTGAGGCAGGGTCTCACTCTGTCACCCAGGCTGGAGTGTAGTGTTACACTCTTGGCTCACTGCAACCTCTGCCTCCCGAACTCAGGTGATCCTCCCACCTCAACCTTCTGAATATCTGGGACAACAGGTGGCCGCCACCACACCTAGCTAATTTTTGTATTTTTTGCAGAGACAGGGTTTCACCATGTTGCCAAGGCTGGTCTTGAACTCCTGGGGTCAAGCAATCCATCTCCTTGGCCTCCCAAAGTGCTGGGATTACAGGCGTGAGCCACTGTGCTTGGCCAACAGAATGCACATTTAACACACTGAAATGTTGGAGGACAGGCGTGGGAGCAGAGTGTGGATAGACAGTGAATCAATGAATCAAGCAAACAGCTCAGACAATTGGAGACTATTTACCATGAATTGAAGAGTGCAATTAACTCCTGCACTGGGTCTTACAGAAAAGTGTTCTCTTTCTGAAGTTCTTTCTGGGACTGAAGTAGTATTCTCCTATGCTCTAATACTAGTCATATTGTTTAATATTTGACAAGACTAATTTTGCACATAGATTGAGTTGCCCGTATTTCAAAATAGTGAGTCTCAGACTGGGATTTTAATAACCAGAAGAATTTTTTTAACCTGGATACCAGCAGAGTTGTCTAATGTTTACTGTTCTAAGAAAGGAAAATCTCAAAATCAAAATGTGGAATTCTCCCAAGAAGCCCTGTTAGCAAAATCACATGGATTGTCTATCTGATCTATCTACTCTATGCAGAGGTGTGTGTGTGTGTGTGTGTGTGTGTGTGTGTATAACACAACCTATTTTTCTTTGGGCTTGGAAAAATATTCTTGTAAACCAGTGCTTCTCAATCTTTCTTCCCACTATCATCCCCCTTTCCCCAAAGGATCTTACAAGATTTTTTTCGAATCACCCACACCCCATGCAATGTTAATACCACAGACATACTGTACATTTGTCTCTGTGTCATGGCCCTTTGGGGAGGGGCACAAACCATTGTAATATCTGACAATGTTTTCATCCCTCCCCAAGAACCAATTTTTACCCTCTTAGGGGACAATATGACCCCAAATGAGAATGCATGCTATACACCAAATGAGAATGCATGCTATACACCAAAGCCAGTCTGTGAACCAGGACTTGAAACCCCTATTTATGCAGTAAGATTCAAAGGACTATTTCCCCTACCTTTGCATGAAATCCCTCCTTCAGCAGTTCATTCTTATTTGTTCATCCTTTTCTATTCTTATCCCATTTCTCTTCTAAGTAGCAAATATTTCTGAGACACAACACGTAAAGAATATAAAACATTAATTTTTAAATTAAAATATACAGAACACCTGCTAAGAACAATATGCTTTGTTCAGCAGTTGGGGAAGGACTGAAAGTTGACTTAGCTGCGGGCTGATGCCTCAGAAGAGTTCAGAACTGGTGGGTCAGGGAATTGGGTACAAGAGAGTGAATGAAGGAATGGAAAGGGAGGTGATTAGTGTGAGTTGGAGGTAGAGGGACCTCGGCTCAAAGTGTCGAACTGAAATACTATGGTATCATCATGTGCTTAGTTTATTCAGTCTGTCTTCTGGCAAGTGGAGGTAAAAAAGAAGGAAGTAATAAGGTTGGGTGGGAGAGATGTTTATTCAATCATTCATCCATTCAGCAAATATTTCTTGAGAACATGCCATGTGCTAGGCACTGTGTTAGGGATTATGCAGAGGGCTAGTGCAGAGCATTGGGGCTTTGCCCTCAAGCCAACATTTCTCCCAGGAAGCAAAGCCAGATCTCAGGAGAGCTAAGGTTCTAGCAATAAGGAGAGTTCCTCTATTTTGTCAGTCACTACCGTACTGGCCCTTGTAACTCCACTGATGAAACAAGTTTTGGTTTTTTTCTCAGCCTGGGCTGTCAGCAACACAGTAATGAGATGGGCACATTGTGTAGCAACCCAGTCTCCCCTGCGACTGCCTGACAGGGCTTAGAATCATTTGTCACACCGCTAAACAATAAGCTCGCAGCCTTAGCAAGGTGGCAATTAAGAAAATTCAAGCATATCTTCATTTACCCCAGTGGAATTCTTCATTCTTGACAGTTTGTGAAATTACGATGTTAAGTAAAGACATCACCAGAATGTTCTTAGCTTATTTGAAAACTCGTTAACTAGAAAATAATGAAGGAAATTTATATACCTAATTGGTGTTTACAATCATGTGAAATGTCTGGAGATTTTTTTTTGTTTTTTCCTTTCTCTTATTTTGCTGCTGTTTGTTTGATGCCCTCTAAATTTCAGGAGTTTTTGTTTAGTTTTTATCTTTGATTCTTAACAAACATTAGATTTGGTACCATGTAAGATGAGATTTACTTTCTGCAGAGTGTGAAATGCATGTTTATGGAAAGTCTAAACTGTTGGGCTAGGCTTTGCTGAGGAATTGTGCCCTTAATTATTTGCACAATGCAACTGATGTATAGTGTGAATAATCCCCTGCGAGCCACGAGACCAAAATAGATGCTCTTTCATCAATTAAGATTGGCCCTAAGATTCAGAACACAAAGTTAACCATGGGGTTGAGGAGTGCAGACCTGGCTGCCATAGCAAATTTTAAATTTCTGCTATAAAAGAAAAACATACCCTTGCTAAACTCCCTAACAATAGGAGTGATCAGGCTGTCTTACTACCCAGACCACTACAACTCTGACTGGACAGGGGACCAAGGACCAGGCTTACAAACATTCTTTTCTGATAAGTTATTGCAGAACTTAGACCAGTTTCAACAGCTTATAGAGGTTGCACACAAACTGTCCTTGTGTCCTATAGTTCGCCTTTTGACATAAGGGGCCAAATTCTACTTCATTTTAATGCTAAAATCCCACCCCAAAGTGAACATGGAATGTATATTACATGCAAGTTTACTCAGTCTGAGTGCTCTCAGCTTCCCCTCATAAATATGTATAGTTTTTCCCTCAAACCTGCTGAATATGTATGATACAGGCCCTGTGAGTCATAAAATTCAACCTGTCCTTCCCCTTTTAAAGATAGAATACGTTCAGTCCAAGCTGGAGACTTTCTCTTCCTGGCCTGCAAGCTGATGTCACCAGTAAAGGTCTCCTTTCTAGTATTTAGCCATCCTGATGGTGTTTTGGATAATACCCAGAATCCTATTTAATTAGTTTTTTAATACAAGCTGATTAAAAATACTAAAAACGAAATCCACTCGGCTCAAGTGTTGGATGTTATTCTCTCTGTCCCTCATTATAGCTGAAATATGTTTTTTTCAGTGTGGTATGTTGGAAAAAAGCCTGTCTAGGAATCAGGACTGAGGCTTAAAGCAGTTCTGTTATTTATTTGTTGGATAACAGTACCAGTCAGTATAGGCTGTATGATGCTGCAGTAACAAATGACCTCAAGTCAACAATACCAACACAGGTAGCTTGCAACAACAAAGGTTTATTTCTCATTTACATTGCTGAGAGCAAACTGTGGCTCTCCATCCCTTCATCTGTGATCTGTCTCAGACACTGCTTGTCACATAGAAAGAGATACAGAACATGGTAGTACCATGTGATGGCTTTTAAAGTCCCTGCCTGAAAGTAACATACATCATTTCTGCTTATATTTCACTGGTCAAAGCAAATAATATGGCCAAATCCAATGGCAGAGGAGTAAAGAAAATCATTCCACAAAGAGGGGGGAGTGATATCTTGAAGAGTAACAATCTGCCAAAGTGGCCTTGCATGAGGCACTGAACTTCAGTTTCTTCTTCAGTAAAATGAGAGGATAGAACTGAGCATCTCTGAAAATCCTATGCTTCTAATGAAGTGTACAGTATTTGTGTAGCTGGGGAGGGCATATAATGGGAAATTCAGGCTGAGATTAAATACTGACTCTGGAAAAAATGTATGAAATGGGTGCCTCTTCTGGATAATAAAATAAAATGCCTATATCACATGGGGTGAAGGAATAGCAATAGTTGTAAGCCATTCAAATGCCATTATTTGAGACATGCTAAAGTCCTCCTCTGCTGAGATACTTTGGATATTTGACCCCTCCAAATATAATATTGTAATTTGATGCTCAGTGTTAAAGGTGAGGTCTGGTGGGAGATGTCTGGGTTATGGGGGCAGATCCTGCATGAATGGCTTGGTACCATCTTCATGGTATTGAGTGAATTCTTGCTCTATTAGTTCCCACAAGATCTGGCTGTTAAAAAGAGTCTGGATCCTTTCCCCTTCTCCCTTTCTTCTTCTCTCACCATGGGACACACCTGTTCCCCCTTCACCTGCTACATGATTGGAAGCTTCCTGAGTCCCTCACCAGAAGCAGATGCTTTCTGTGCAGCCTGCAGAACCATTAATCAAGTAAATTAATTTTCTCAATAAATTATCCAGTCTCAGGCATTCCTTTATGGCAATGTAAAATGGAATAAGACACCTGCCACACTGGCTGCAGGGCCAGAGATCCCTGTGATTAGAGACACACTGCATCCTCTGCTTCACCAGAAAGCCCCCAAAATGACAGATGTTGAGATAACCTCGTGCTCATGTCACCTTTGCAAACAGTAGGTCCAGATTATCAAAAGTGATAAAGGAACGGGAAAGATCTCAGACATTTTGAGGAAGACCCACCCCAGATGCGCAGTAGGATATACTCTGGGCATCCAGGTGCTATAGAATATTAGAATAAAGAAACAGCTGTGATTGAGAGTAAAGGAGAGGAGGTACCCACATTACAAATTAAACTCTGTTTACTTTGTGATTATTCCTAAAGCAGCTGAATTGAATAGTTTTCTTTAACCCCAATTTGACTTGTTCCTATTATGATAAAAATGAAGTTTTCTAGCCCTGTGAAATGTGGCCATGTGTTTAACAGAGATAGAACTGAGGTAGCAGAGAAAAGCCACACTACTTCAAGGTCTTGTGGACCTGAGGTGGGTTTGGTAGGAAATTTGATGTATTATTTTGATTCCACCACAAACTAGTCACTGTCTGCCTGCACAACATAAGGCAAATTGTAGGTAGAATGACTTGAGGCATAAACAAGCAATATTTGGACATGGAAAGCAGATGTTTTAAGCACATTTGTTCAATAATCTCATGCTTTCTTATTCCCTTACACCTTTTGTCACCTGGAAGCTGGCTCAGTAAATATTTTAAGTTGTAAAGGTCAAGGCATTGCCAAACAACCAAGGGCTGGGGACTGGGAGAAAACAGCCAGATGGAATTTCCCAGTTGAGCATCACTTTGACCAGCTGTGGCCAGCCTGGCCTTTTCTCTGATGCATTAAGCTGTCTGTTTCTGTAGAGGTGTCTCACAGCCAGCAGACAGGTGGCTGTGATATATGCCCCTGCACTGGAGAGCAGATAGAGCTACAAGAAAAATGAAGGGGTTTGCCAAGGCCTTTGTGCAGAATAGAGACCTCAACCAAAGAAAGTGGGAGATGAGCCATTCATCTCAGACCTATCATTGCTGCTCCTTTTCTGGGTGTTCTCATGACCTGCCTTCTGAGCTCTGTGTCAGGGCAGTTTATGACTCTGAGGCACCGTCTAGGGCCAGGGCTTCTCAACCTTGCCACTATTGACATTTGGAGCTAGATAATTCTGTGTTGTTGAGGGCTCTCTTATGCCTCACAGAATGCATAGTTGCCTCCCTAGTTTCTACCCTCTAGATGCCAGTAGCGACCACTCCACAGGTTCAGACAAGTGAAAATGTCTCTTGCCATTGCCAAATGTCTCCTTGAGGACAAAGTCACCTCTAGTTGAGAACCACTCATCTAGAGGATGTGATGTTTGAACCACCTGAGCCAGTCTCTTCTTGGCCACAGCACACCGGCTTGTGGCTTGAAATGATGCACTTCCGCATAGTTCATGTTTAAAAGTATAAAAGAATGATCAAGAGTCTGACTCTCCCAGGTTAGTAATTACCTCTGTCGTTATTAATTTTCTCAAGCAACCCAGTCAAATGAGTCATTATTATCTCAATCCCTCTGCCATGGCTGATTGATTTTGCTCCCCTATTGTTTCTAATTTCATGTAATGTCTGATTACATAGAGAAGCATTGAATACAATTCTTATGTAAGAGTCATTACAAATAGGCTTATTCCTCAGTTGTAAGTAGGAGCGGATAGGGGATTTTCTATCACTTTATTGCCATAAGTGCCTTTATAGAAGTAAAATGCTCGAACACTCCACAAATTGATAGCATAGTACAAAAAGTCAAAACGAGTCAATACAGGTACCTAATGAGTTTTAAATATGTTTAAGATGCATATTTATGATATGCTCTCATTTACATTGTATAATTAGAGCATCGGTTCAATGAAAAACGTCCATAAATGATCAACATACTTCTTCTCACTGGAATTCCAGGGATGTGTCTGTTGGATTTGTATGGTGTTTGCTCCTATCTGAAAATTGATCAAGAGCTTTCTGCCTGTCTTGGGGACAAGCTTTGACAGATATAAAATAGTGTAAAAGACATGGGCTTTTAGCCCAGTGAAGGTCTAGTCCTTGGCAGTAAATGAGGCATGTGGGTGGCATATACCCTTGCTCAGTTCCCTGGAGGCCCCGCCACTTAATCCATTGCTAGGAAAGCACCTGGCCATGGCGAGTCTTTGAGCAGATGTTGGTCTAGGGTATTGCAATGCTGACTTTTCACCAAGCACTACGACTATATGATGACTAATACTGGCCAATTCGGGAGGGACAGTGGTGACAGACAAAAAGGGGATTTGATGGAGGTGGGTGGGAGGCACAGGAAGAGAAGTAGCCCATCAACTGAAGCTGGCTACCAGATGATATCAAGCCTTAGGGAGATATATCTGGGGCTTTCTTCAGGATTAAGGGTGCTTTTTCCAGGGACTGTACTTTTGGTTTTAAGGGTTGAACCAACAGTTGAGCACTAAGATTTACTACGTTAAAAGAGCTATGGTGAAACATTTCCTCAATCTATGTGGCCACAGACCTCACCTGGCATAATTATATCATAATAAGGAGCACAGATTCTGCAGTCAGACTGCCTGGGTTCAAATTCCTCGCTCTGCCCTTTATTAGCTTGCCTTGGGCAAGTTACCTAGGCTCTCTGTGTCTCAGTTTCTTCCTCTGGAAAAAAGATATTGTAATAGTACCTACCTCGTAAGATTTTGTAAGGATTAAATGAATCAAAATGTATAAAGTGCCCAGAACAGAGTCCAGCATATAACACATGATATATAATATTGATGGGACTATCTTTAACATGTGCTCAACTCTTTTTTGTAAGTAAGTTTAGACTAAAATCCTTCTCCATTGGGTTTTCAGGTTTAGCAAGTGAAATACAGAATGTTCTGTTCAATTTTAACTTCAGGTTTACAAACATTTTTTATAAATATTCTCCATGCAATATTTGGGAATTCTTTCACCAAAACAATAAACAGTTAGTACTTCTGTGGTTACCAGATACTACTCCTTAAAAGAGATAAATGTGTTATATTCCACTTCATTGACATTTTAGATAGTGTATAATGACATATTCTTCAGTCACACCACATGATAACTGTTTTCTGACCCTCATTTATAAACTCCCTCCCTCCACCACCCATAACCAACATGCAACTCATCAAATACTCCAAAAGACATACATATTCCCTTTCTTCTAGAAAAGCTCAACCCTTCCAGTAAACTTTTAGTCATTAATTCCATCTAACACTCTTGCATGCTTTCTCTCTCTCTGCAATTTTTATTCTATTTGTTATATTAATTAGCAGGAAGTTAAATGTCTCCTTGAAATGTTTTCTTGATGTCTCCAATGGACTTCCAATGAGTACTTTGTGATTTGAAGCAAGAACTGTGTTTTGTATTTTCCCATAAGGTCTGCTTCTCAACTCTTCACACAGTAAGTGTTCTAAAAAGGCTAATTAATATAATACATGCATATGTTGACACCAATTCCCTATCAGTTCAATGCACGTTTATTTGTTCACATTTAGGTTGCATTGGCCTGAAGGGCTTTGAAAAATGTGGCAGGATGCAGATTAGCAGTTGATTTATAGCCCTTTAAAAAGAAATAATTTAGCTGTATTCTTTGGCAAGTGTGGATCACATAAACTATCTTTCTCAAAGCCAGGTTTACTTTGGGAAATCCTGAGAACATCTGTAATTCACAGTTTAACTCTTGAGCACATTATACTAGCTTATGCCCAAGGTTTATGATGAAATGACAGTATTATTTCCCTAGAGAAGTTGGTAGTAAAATAAAGTGGATCTCTTAAGGTTCTTTCAGTACAACTTGTACTCCTTTTATATAAGAGATCTCTTTGGGAAGCATAAAAGTAATTTTCCCATGCTGTTTCTGGGTGACAAGGATTCTGATGTGACCCAGAACGTATTTTCTCAGACTTTACTTATGGACAACAGCGTTCAACACCAATGTTTTGTTTTGCAAAGTCCTTGCAGTCAGGATGCTAATTAACTCACATAATGCATCACAGTCTTATTAAATGTCAGAGCTGAAATTCTTGTCTTACCTCCTCCCCCTCTTTTAAAATTTTAAAAATCTGCCACTCAGAGAGGGGATATAAATTCCAAGGGTCACACAGCTTGGGAGTATCTGTGTTCCTTTTCCCTTTACAGGAACAAAGTGAAGAGAAGAGAAATATATATTAGGGTTTTTTTTTTTTTTTTAACCTCTTTAGAAGAAAACACCACAGAAATGGGAGCATCGTTATAACATTTTCCATACTGTCTTTGCAATGGTGTGTGGGCTCTCAAGATTCACAGTAGCTTCAGTGCAATGTTGTGGGTGGTTCCAACTGCCTTTGAACTAGGTGTTGACAGAAAAATAACATAGCACAGCAGGACTCTTCAGGGAGGAGTCTCATGAGGACATGTAGGACATGTTTCCTCAGCACTCGTTCAATTGTAAGTGACAGGATCTAACTCAAATTAGCTCAAGAACAAATGGAAAATGTGTTCCCTTAAGTAGGAAATCCAGTATTTGGTTTAGACACTTCTGGGTCCAGTGGTTAAAATGATGTCACCCAGACTCCACCTCTCTGTATCTGGATTTAGCTTTGTATTAATCCATTCTCGTGCTGCTACAAGGACATACCCGAGACTGGGTAATTTATAAAGAACAGAGGTTTAATTGACTCACAGTTTCACATGGCTGGGGTGGCCTCAGGAAACCTATAATCATGGTGGAAGGGACCTCTTCACAGGGCAGCACGAGAGAGAAGAAGGGAAGAGTGAAGGGGGAAGCCTCTTATGAAACCATCAGATCTCACGAGAACCCACTCACTATCACGAGAACGGTATGGGAGAAACCACGCCCATGGTCCAATCACCTTCCTCCAGATCTCAACCTACACACATAGGGATTATAATTCAAGATGAGATTTGGGTGGGGACACAAAGCTAAACCATATCAAGCTTAATTCTCAAATAGACTCTCCCCATGCCTTGATGAGGAGGTCATCAGAGTTCTCAAGCTTATATTTTTCTCATGATTCCAGAGAGAGAGAGTATATTTCCTGATAGCAACAGGAGAATTTGTAGGAGGTATTCTCATTGCCCCAGAGTGATGCAGTTACATATCTCTTGACCAACAGCTAACCAGAGTAATGGAGTAATCTGATTGGCCAGGCTTGAGGCATGTGTCCAGCATGGAGCTGAGGGGAAGGAAATTCTCCATCCCAGCCACATAGACACTAAGAATTTCCCCAAAAGAATGGAAGTTAGAGGCCAGGCCTGGTGGCTCACACCTGTAATCTCAGCATTTTGGGACACTGAGGCAGGAAGATCGCTTGAGGCTAGGAATTTGAAACCAGCCTGCACAATGTTATGAGACCTCATCACTACACAATTTTTTTAAATTAGCTGGGTGTGCTGGCATGCACCTTTAGTCCCAACTACTTGAGAGGCTGAGCCAGAAAGATCCCTTGAGCCCAGGAGTTTGAGGCTGCAGTAAGCTATGATCGCACCACTGCACTCCGGCCCGGGTGACAGAGCAAGAGCAAGATTCTGTCTCCGAAAAAAAAAAAAAAAGAATGGAACTTACACAAGCTACAGACTACAGATGTTCTCTCTGTGGTCTATATATACATTTATTTATATACACACACATCTATAGCTGCTGCACCTATTCCTGAGGGTAAGTTTATTCAATCCTTGGGATCCATAGCAGAGATAAAGATACTTATGGATACTGTATAGAGTCATTCCTCATTTCTTTCAAAAGTCCTTAGCTCCTTAAGGATCTCTATTTCTACTTTAACCAAATAGTGAGAAAAATTGGCTCTGTGTCTCTACTTTTTGCCATATTTATGACCTACAGTTTTTTTTTCCACTCAGACAGCTGCAAGGTGCACAGGATCATATATAGTTGTTTCCTTCATGGTAAAGAAGGTTGCAGAGTGCTTGGAACTGATCGCTGACCCTCAGAGCTTCAGAAAGCATGAGACCTGGGATTCTAGAGGGATTACTAATCTTCAGGAGACTGCGGATCTTAAGAGAGTTTTAGAGGCTCAATCATTCATTTATCATTCATTTACTGAGTCAAACTATGTGCCAGGCATGGTTTTAGGTATAGAGCTCAGGTATAAACCGTGAAGACAATGGCCCTATTCTCATGGAGTTTGCACTCATAGTATGGGCAGAAAATAAGTAAAACCAATACGAAAAATATGAAAGAGGTGACAGAGTTACTGAGAGGGCAACTGTAACAAGAAAGGAAAGAGCTCTCTGGGGAGACCAACCTTGAACTGACACCTAGATCATAAAGGGGATCCATTCATTTAAAGATTTAGGAAAGGAATATTCCTGGCAGAGGGATGGTCAAAGGCTCTGAGGTAGGATAAAGATTGAATGACGAGAAATGGAAAGGAGGCTCAGTGAACAAGGAGGAAATGAGGTTAGTGCGGTCATCAGGAGCATATCAAAAAGGACTTCATGGCTTGCTGGGCACAGTGGCTCACATCTGTAATCCGAGTGCTTTGGAAGGCCAAGGAAGGAGGATCACTTGAGGTCAGGAGTGAGCTATGATTATGCCATTCCACTCCAGCCTGGGAGACAGAGCAAGAATCAGCTAGATTTTTGTAATGGGTATAAATGAGAGGGTATCAAAAAGAAGCTTGTGTATAAAGGACTGACTTAATCTGATTTGAGGTTAGGAGAGATCACTCGGGCTATTATATGGCAAATAGATTGTGTCAAGCAGCAGTTTTCAGATCATGGTCCCTAGACTAGCAGCAGTGGCATCACCTAGGAATTATTTAGATGTGCAGATTCTCAGGCACAATCCAGACTTACTGAATCAGAGACTCTGACACGGGATCCAGCGATCTGTGTTTTAATAAGGCCCCCAGGAGATTCTGATGCATACTCAAATTGAGAACCGTGGATGATAAAGCATGACAGGAGAGAGCCCCCTTGGGAAGCTACTGCACTCATCCAAATGAGGATAATGGTAGTATAGACTCAGGTGCAGATGTGGGATCAAACCAGATGAATCTAGTATCTATTTGGTAGGAAAAATTGAGAGGACCTGCTAATGGATTGGATGTGAAGATGAGAAAGAAAGAGAAGTTACCTCCTGGGTTGTGGTTGGAGATGCTGCTTTTACATAATCTTTGCTTTCCACATGCCATGAAGTATAGACACAACAGCAAAGGCAGGGAAGCCCAAGTTAGAAAGAGGAGAAGGAGCCAGATGACTCAGTTATGTGTTGGTTCTGCACTTAGTTCTGTTTCCTTGGTAATAGTCACTTTCATTTTCTAGGCCTTAGTTTTCTCAACTCTAAAATGGGATTATATATAACCTATCTCAAAAGATAAGCATTAAGACTCAGCATTGACTTTGTGAATAATTAACTATCACATACATGGAAAACATTGTCATTAACATTGTTTATCCTGGGAGGGCTGGGCAGGGACATGAATCTACACACGAATTTTGTGGAACTCCACTGCACAACCCCGCTTCGGTGACATCCATGAATACTTAGACTGAATTCCAATTTATAGATAGCTTTAGTTCCAACAAAATCATATTTTTTTTTACTTTGAGAGCTATGTCCACTTAATTTCTATACTTAGAAAACTCCCACAATGGAAAAAAATACTCATTTGTAAGATCCCTTTGTAGGATATGAAGATTACTAAAATTGATGCACTTTTCTTAAAGAGTTTACATTCTAATAAGAGATAGAATGTATATGGGGTGTTAGGGTATAACTACATTCTATAGAAGTTCAGAAAAAACAAATATGTCCAAAGACCACTTCATCCTCCTTAAAACCTGCTTGTAATTTGTTATGTATGACTAACACTCTGGGACTCTTGGTTACATTCCTTACTTCTGTGAAAGATCCCAAGTCTCAAAAGGGAATAAACAATGTGGAACCTCTTCAGAAGCCCAAAGATTAGCAAGTCTAGTTCTGCATTTTAAAGAGAAGGAGAAAAGCAGATTCAGTACACCACTGACAAGTGTATTTATAATAATCTCTGGCAATTTTTCCAGCATACAATATCAAAAGAAACCCAAAGTAAATCTGAAAGTTGGCCATTGGCAGAAGGGGTCTATGCCTTAGAAATTTATCATAGATTCACCTAAATCTGACAGTAAACACTCAGAAATATGCTGGGGTTGTTTTCTACTCATTAATTGCACCTGGTGAGTAGTGGTTCATAGCCAAAATCTAAAGAGCAGTTGGAAGGCAAGGAGGATATAAAGACCTTTGAGAATAGGATAGTGCCGTCTTTTTTGCTTATTGAGGATTCAATACTACATGAAGCGGGTACCAGGTGTGGATCTCCATGGGAAATTTTGGGACACCTGGAAAGTCAAGAACATACTATCTCCTGCTTTGAGTAGTCACCTCTAAAAAGATAAATGTCCTTATCTTTTGCAATTACAGAAATCTCACAACTTTTTCCTCTGTCTATCAATGTCTTTTCATGAATCACAGACATTGCAACAAGCAGGTAGATGGTTTTGGAGCTGTTAAAAAAGGTAGGAGTAATCACAGGAACCAACCACCATGCCAGACCACTTGCATTTCCCTTTTTGAAAGGATTTTCAGAACAAAGCATAAGAAATGTAGGAGACATAGTATGTTGAAGTTTCAGTAAGGCATAGTTATTTTATATGATTATAGATAGATACAGAATATGTAGTAGAGGACAGTAACAATTGAAAGGGTCTGGTTTAAAAGTCAGTCTCTAAGGTTGTAGATTGATAGATTTTCACTTGCTTCCAAGCCTGTGCCTTGTGACTTGGTGCAGGCTGATGTATCCATTCTCATAAGGCAAGATGGAGGTTGACTCCCAGGGAGATTCCAAGTCAGTACCAGGCAAGCACAAGTGAATATCTGTCCAATTCCATCTGTGATAACGGAAGATAGATAAGGAAGGGGTCAAATAAGATTTGTAAGGAGACACTCAAAGCCAATCCAGAAAAAATCCAAATCTGAAGATCAAGGGCATAGTATTAAAGGTACCAGATAGTTATCATAGAAGAAGCAAGATGTAGTCAGAAAGTAAGCCAGACAATAGCCCCAACACAGCTCTCGGCACTCCAGAAAGTTTTTAATGGGACTGTATTATGTGGCAGGGTTTGCAGGGGTGTCTTAAAGGTACTGTAATTGGGGCAGAAAAATCCCAAAGTCAGTAACCAATACATAAACAGTAGGTAGGTTGGCCAGTTGATCCAGTTTTCCTGGGACTCAGGGAGAGTTCCAGGATATGGGACTTTTCACTCATAAAACCAGGACATGCTGGTCACCCTGATAGTGGAGGGTTTCAGAACTATGTCATATGAGGACATATTGGAATTTATTTCATCAGAAACGTAGTCATAATATGAATAGTAATAAATAGTGTTTACTGACACCATTTTACAGGCTACAAAGGACTTTAGGTGGATATCCTCATTTAATCTTCACAACCAACCAGTAACTAGGCATAATTATTTTCTCTATTTTTCATGAAGAGGAAACCAAGGTCTTCCATGGCTAAATAACTGCCCAGTGACACATCTAGTAAGTAGTAGAACCCCAAATTGAACCTAAGTGGTTGGATCCCAGATCCCACAATCCTAAACCCTTCAGAAGACTTAAGGGAACTCAACAGATGCTTCAATAATTGAAGGGCTATCATGGAAGAAAGATGGGTTTAATTTATGAAATGATGGCAGAGAGGATGTTATGGAGAGACAGGATTCTGAGTTTCTAAAGTTTCCAGAATGGAATAGGCTGCTCCAGAACAAAAGACATTCTCTGTATTTGGTAGGAATGCTTAGAGAAAGACAAACAGTGTGTAATTAGCCTAATGTTAAAATCCCTCCTCACAATAACATGGTTTTGCAAAATTTATTTTTCTAGCAAGGTCAAAATTAGGAAAGCACTCCATACCCACTCTCAAAATTAATATTAAAAACACAGTGGAAAATCAACTTATTTTACAACTAAACTTATGATTTATCATAAATTCCCATGCTTTCTAAATAAATGTTGATATACCCCATGCCTCCTTCAGTTCAAATTTGAGTATAAATTATAAAAAGTCCATAATCCAGAATGCTTTATGTGTTTTTACGATCACAGAAGGCTGCCCTGACTTCCATTCATGATTAATTTTTTTGGATGGCTCCCTCTAGATCTTAGAAAATAATTAAAACTAATGAACAATCCTAAATGGCAGTAAAGCAAGGAGCATATTGTTTCCTGCCTGCGCTCTGAGCTTGATCAAAGGGAAGACTCCCTGAGATGCAGACATTGATATTTTACACTTCACTTCCTGACCACCCACTGAGACCACATGACAGCTTCAGGGGAAATCATGAATTAACATTTTTTAGTACTTCATAGAATACTTAGAGTTTGCAAAAATACAATTAGTCCGTATAACTGCTGATTCCTCAACAGAGAAGGATTCTAAGACGTGCGCTTTTCATTTTCTCTTAGCTCTGTCCTGTCATGAGTGGGGTAACGTTTTCATTGAAGCAGGTCCCCTCTTCACACATATCACAAAAACCAGTGTGACTGCTGCAAAGAAGAGTAGGAAAAAAAGGCATTCGCAAAGTGCCCGTTTATCATATTTTCCCAGTTTGGTGATATGTTTTCAGCAGATATTTTAAAGAATATTTTATTCAGAGGTTTACCCAGTCAAATACAAGAAGAAAAGCAAAGTTTCAAGTTAAGTCAATTGTTTTGGGCACAGGAAGTTTGGTTTGTGAAGTGTTTCTATAGAAGTTTAGAGGGAAGTAGAAATTTGGGGGAGGATTGATTACTTCCATCTACTTTCTATTGTATATCCTGTAACTTCATCTACAGAAAAACATTCGACTTTTTTGCTTGACCTGGCATTCAATTCAATTTCACTCAACTGGTTAGGCAATTAACAAATCGTGGTCAATCAAAATAGAAGCATTATCTTCTTTCATTTTTCTTCTGCAAATGACTTTTAAAAAATAAATCCTACACATTAAAGATACAGCCAAAGCAAATTAGCTTTTTACATTGGCCACAAAGGGGGTTTAGATGGTAACAATAAAAATATAGTCAAGTCTTTTTTTAAATCTCAACTTTTATTTTAGATATGGGGGTACGTCCGCAACTTTGTTACATTGGTATACTGCACCCTGGAAGTGAGCATAGTACTCAGTAGATAATTTTTCAACCTATGCCTCCTCCATCCCCTATCTAGTAGTTCACAGTGTCTCCTGTTCTCATGTTTAAGTCCATGTGTATTCAATGTTTAGCTCCCACTTCTAAGTGAGAACACGTGGTATTTGGTTTTCTGTTCCTGCATTTTGTTTACTTAGGATTATGGCCTCTAGCTCCATTCATGTAGCTGCAAAGGACATGATTTTATTCTTTTTTATGGCTGTATAGTTTTCCATGGTGTATATGTACCACATTTTCTTTATCGAATCCACTGTGAATGGGCACCTAGGTCGATTCCTTGTCTTTGCTATTTTGAACAGGGTGGCAATGAACATACAAGTCCATGTGTCTTTTTGATATAACATTCTATTTTCCTTTGGGCATATACCCAGTAATAGGATTGCTAGGTCAAATGGTAGCTGTTTTAAGTTCTTTGAGAAATCACCAAACTGTCTTCCACAATGGTCACACTAATATACACTCCCACCATCAGTGTATTCCTTTTTCTCCACAACCTTGCCAGCATCTGTTGTTTTCTGATTTTTAATAAGAAACATTCTGACTGGTGTGAGACAATATCTCATTGTGGTTTTGACTTGTATTTCACTGATGATTCATGATGAGCATTTTTTCATATGTTTGTAGGCCACTTGCATATCTTCTTTTGAGAAGTGTCTGTTTATGTCCTTTGCCCATTTCTTAATGAGGTTATTTGTTTTCTGCTTTTTGATAAGTTCCCTATAGTTTCTGGATATTGGACCTTTGTCAAATACATAATTTGCTAATATATTCTCACATTCTGTAAGTTGCCTGTTTACTATGTTAGTAGTTTATTTTGCTGTGCAAAAACTCTTTAGTTGAATTAGGTCCCACTTGTGAATTTTTGTTTTGTTGCAATTGCTTTTGGGAACTTAGCCAAAAATTATTTGCCAAGGCCAATGTCGACAAGGATATTTCCTAGTTTTTCTTCTAGGATTTTCATAGTTTGTAATCTTACATTTAAATCTTTAATCCATCTTGAGTTCATTTTTGTATATGATGAGAGGTAAGGGTCCAGTTTCCTCCTTCTGCATATGGGTAACCAGTTATCCTACTACTGTTTATTGAATAGGGTGTCCTTTCCCCATTGCTTGTTTTTGGCCGTGTTGAAGATCAGATGGTTGTAAATGTGTGGCTTTATTTCTGAGTTTTCTACTCTGTTCCTTTAGTCAATGTATCTGTTTTTGTATCAGTGCCATGCTATTTTGGTTATTGTAGCCTTATGGTATGGTTTGGAGTAGTTTGATGTCTCCAACTTCGTTCTTTTTGATTAGAATTGCTTTGGCAATTCAGGTTCTTTTTTTGTTTTCATATGCATTTTAGAATAGTTTTTTCTAATTCTGTGAAGAATAACGTTGGTAGTTTGATATGAATAGCATTGAATCTGTAAATTGCTTTGGACAGTATGGCCATTTTAACAATATTGATTCTTCTAATCCATGAGCATAGAATGTTTTTCCATTTATTTTTGTCATCACTTATTTCTTTTAGCAATGTTTTGTAATTCCCCTGTAAAGATCTTCTACCCTCTTGGTTAGCTGTATTCTTAGGCATTTCATTTTCTTTGTGGTTTTTGTAATGAGATTGTGTTCTTGATTTGACTGTCAGCCTGGACAATTATTGATGTATAGAAATGCTACTGATTTTTGTACATTGATTTTTGTATCCTGAAACCTCACTAAAATCATGCATCAGTTCTAGTAGAATTTTGGCAGAGCCTTCAGGGTTTTCTAGTTACAGAATCATATTGTCAGCAAATAGAGATAGTCAGACTTCTTCTTTTCTCATTTGGATGCCTTTTCTTTCTTTCTGTTGTCTGATTGCTCTGCCTAGGACTTGCAGTATTCTATGGAACAGGAGTAGTGAGAGTGGGCATCCTTATCTTGTTTCAGTTCTCACAGGAAACGATTCCAGCTTTTGCCTGTTCAGTATGATGTTGGATGTGGGTTTGTCATAAACGGTTCTTAATTATTTTGAGGTATGTTCCTTCGATGTCTAATCTGTTGAGGGCTTTTATTATGAAGGGATATTGGGTTTCATCAAAAGCTTTTTCTGCATCTATTGAGATAATTTTATGGTTTTTGCTTTTAATTCTGTTTATGTGTTGAATCACATTTATTGGTTTACACATGTTGAAACAGCTTTGCATCCCAGGAATAAAGCATACTTTATTGTGATATATTAACATTTCAATGTGCTACTGGATTTGGTTTGCTAGTATTTTGTTGAGAATATTTGCGTCTGTGTTCATCATAGATATTAGCCTGAAACTTTGTTTTTTGGTGTGTCTCTGCTAGATTTTGGTATTAAGCTGATGTTGGCTTTATAGAATGAATTAGGAAGGAGCCCCTACTCCTCAATTTTTGGAATAGTTTTAGTAGGATTAGCACCAGTTTTTCTTTGTATATCTAGTAGAATTTAGCTGTGAATCCATCTGGTCCAGGACTTTTTTTGGCTGATAGATTTTTTATTACTGTTTCCATTTCAGAGCTCAATATTGATCTATTCAGGGTTTCAATCTCTTCCTGATTATATCTTGGAAGATTGTGTGTTTCCAGGAATTTGTCCATTTCCTCTATATATTCTAGTTTGTGTGCATAGAGTTGTTCAGAGTATTCTCTGAGGATCTTTTCTTTTTCTGTTAGACCAGTTGTAATGTCATTTTTGTCATTTTTGAGTATCCTTACTTGGATTTTTTTTTTTTTTTTTCTTTGTTAATCTAGCTAGTGGCCTGTCAATCTTATTTTTTCAAAGAACCAACTCTTGGTTTCATTGATCTTTTGTATAGATTTTTGCATCTCAGCTTCATTCAGTTCTTCTTTAATTTTTTAATTATTTCTTTTCTTCTAGCTTTTGGTTGCTTAGTTCTTTTTTCCTACTTCCTTTGGGTGCAAAGTTAGACTGTTAATTTGAGATCTTTCTAACTTCTTGATAAAAACATTTAGCACTATAAACTTTCCTCCTAACACTGCTCTAGCAGCATCTCAGAGATTTTAGTATGTTGTGTCCCTGTTTTCATTAATTTCAAAGAATTTTTCTGTTTTTGCCTTAATTTCAATGTTCTCGCAGGAGTTATTCAGGAGTAAGTTGTTTAATTTCCACGTATTTGGGTATTTTGAGACATCTTCTTGGTATTATTTTCTATTTTTATTGCACTGTGGTCTGAGAGTATCCTTGGTATGATTTCCATTTTTTTAAGTTACTGAGATTTTCCCTATGACTAAGCATGGGGTCTATCTTAAAATATGTTTCACGTGCAGATGAGAAGAATGTACATTCTGTGGTTGTTGGGTGGAGTGCTCTGTAGATGTCTTTTAGGTCCAGTTGGTTAAGTGTTGAGTTTCTTTGTTAATTTCTTTGTTAATTTTCCTCCTCGATGATCTAACATTGTCTGTTGCATATTAAAGTCTCCCACTATTATTATGCTGTTTCTAAATCTCTTCATAGGTCAACAAGAACTTGTTTTATGAATCTGGGTGTTCCAATGTTAGGTGCATACATATTTAGAATAGTTGAGTATTCTTGTTGGATTGTACCCTTTATGATTATGTAATGTCCTTTATCTTTCTTCACTTTTATTGGTTTAAAATCTGTTTTATCTGATGTAAGAATGGCAACTCCTACTCTTTTTTGTTTTCCTTTTGCATAGTAAATCTGTCTCCATTCTTTTACTTTGAGATCATGAGTGTCATTATGTGAGATGGGTCTCTTTACAGTCAATTCTTAATTGCTCTGAAGCTGATTACATTTGGGGCCTACTTGGGATCTTGAATTTCTTCCTTCTTTCATTTTCTGTCTATGTTTATTGGCTCCAAATGGGTAGGACGAACCCACAGATGCTCCAATAGCACCTGACATACACAAAAGGATTGGCATAGAAGAGTTGCTGGGAGTTGTTAGATTTCGATCGTCCCAGCTTGCTCCATTTGCTTGTTGGCACACCAAATTGAAAGTTGACAATACAGTTCCAGAACCCTAAGTCAAGATGCTTCTGTAGATTTACAAGCAGTATTGTCTCTAGGCAAGGAAGTGAAGTGCTGCCTTCAGAATGCTCTCTGTGTCTCCACCTTCTTCTGTCTCTATTCTAGAATCTTAAAACCTCAAGAATGGAAAACCTTAGCTATTTCCTTCTTCTCCCCTCAGGTCAAAGCCTGCTTTCAGTAAAGGATCTGACACCTATAGAATTTCAGATGGGTTTTTTAAATCTCCTTATTTATTGTGGAATAAAAGATGTCATTGGTTGAAAAGGACAACAAATAGCTGTGAGTTGATGGAGCAAAAATCTTCAGGAATAGAGGCATCCAGAGCTTGAAACCACCTCAAGAGTTGAAGTCATATTCTGTACACTACACACCAACTTAGCCTGCATCTAAGATTGTCCCTGACCCTTATGTATGAGAAAGGGCAGAGTTCTTCCCCAGGGTCCCTTAATAAAGTCTAAATCAGGGTTCAGCAATCTGTTGTTCAGAGGCCAAATCCAGCCACAGCCTGTTTTCATTTGGCCTGTGAACTAAAGATGGTTTTTACATTTTAAAATGGTTGGAGAAAATCAAGAAAATAATAATATTTTGTGACATCCAAAAATGGTATGAATAAATAAAGTTTTATTGAAACACAGCCATGTACACTCATTTAAGGAATATCTATGATGCTTTTGCACTGCAATAGCAACAGACTAAAGAGCCTAAAAGACCTAAAATATTTACTATCTTGCTCTTTAAGAGACAATTTACTGAGGTCTAGGTCGATATTTTTTAAACAGTGTGCTAAAGATCCCGATGGTTCAACAGAGCTCACCTCAATGCAGGGAAGGGGAAGGATGGCCCTGAGAAACGGGCCACATAGAAGATGTACCATCTTCATTAAACCAGAATGGTTCTGCTTTTACCTCTTTTATACTTTGGAAATCAAAGGTTGATTTTGTAAGAGATTATAAAAAGTTTATAAATGTGGCAAGCCATGAGTCTTCAAACTGTAAAGTATTATAGATCGCTATTTCTAGCACTTTTCCAAATTAAATACTCAGTAACACACAATATACTTTCGAGGAAATGGGGAACTGCTATCATTATTTCACCATGAAAGCAGAGGTTTCTAGAGAAGGAAGTTAGCACTGGCGACTTGTCAGGGCCAGGCTAGAGCTAGGGATTCCTTTACCTTTTCTCCCCACTTCCCATCTCAAATCCTCATCTTCACTTCTTCCAAAATCTATTTTTATTTTTCTCTTCTCTGTTTATACTACCTTTCTCAATCACTATATGTATTTTTTCATTTCTTTTTTTTAAGACAAGATATCTCCATGTTGTCACGGTTGAGGTGAAGTGGGATGATCATAGCTCACTGCAGCCTTGAACTCCTGGGTTCAAGTGATCCTTCTGCCTCAGCCTGCCAAGTAGCTGGGGCTACAGGCATGAGACACCATGCCTGACCCCTTATTCCTTCTTAAACAAAGCTTACCTGTGGCTTTGGTTTGCCTTGGCATCCTTATAATTTCTGTTCCACTACTACTTTTCAGATTTATTTCTGTTTCTCTCTAAGAGAGAAAAATCTAGTGGGTGAAAGGCTTGAGTTTTGTAGCCAGACTGCCCAGGCTTGAATCTTGGCTTCTATTTACCAGCTGAGCAAGTTATTTAACTTTCTGTACTTCATGAGTCTAATGGGGATAACAACAGTACCTATCTCCTGAGGTTATTATGAAAATTAGGGGTGTGTGTGTGTGTGTGTGTGTGTGTGTCTAACACATATATAACACATATAATTTTCACAAAACAATATATAATGATCTTATATATATATCGTATATATATGCAATCTTATATATATGTACACACACACACATATAAAATCATTAGAATAATACCTGGAATATGGTAAGCATGATGTAGGTGTTGGTTCTTATTAATATCTGAATGGCTCACTCAAAACATGCCATGGACCCCTCATCAACCAAAAAGAGTTTTAGGAATTATCTCTTGTCAGCTACCACCCATAGATCTGATCAGCATAGTCTACGTTATGGAACATGGTAGATTGCATTAAAGGTCACAATTCTTTATTTCTCCCTGTATCTACTCACTTTTTTGTGTAATTTTTCAGTATCTTCCTATTCGAATAGGACACATTTCCCATGTCTTGATGCTATGCTTAGCATGTGACTTGCTCTGGCCAATGGAAAGTTTGCTGACATAATAGAAACAGAGGCTTAAAAAGGGCTTATACAGTTGAGTTTACCCTCTTGATCCTCTGCCATCATCATGAGAAGGTCATGCCCAAGTTGATGTGTTGATTCGAGGAGGAGGATGAGAAACACGTGAAGCAGAATCGTCCTGAGCCTAGATGAGCCAACTCCCAGTCAGCCTACAGACTGATGAGAAATAAGATGTGATTATTGTTTAATCCCATTGGGTTTTGGGTAGTTTGTTACACAGAATAAATAGGAAAAAAAATACTGGGTTGAACCCAGTAGCATATTGTATTAGGCCATTTGCACTGCTACAAAGAAATACCTGAGGTTGGGTAATTCATAAGGAAAAGAGGTTTAATTGGCTCTTGGTTTTGCAGGCTGTACAAGCACGGAACTGGCATCAGCTTGGGTTCTTGGGAGAACTCAAGGAGCTTTTACTTATGGCAGAAAACAAAGCAGGAGCAGATGTGTCACATGACCAGAGCAGGAGCAAGAGAGAGAAAGTGGTGGGGGAGGTGCCACACTTTACAACAACCAGACCTCCTGAGAGCTCCTTTATTATCATGAGGACAGCACCTAGCCATGAGGCATATCAACTTATTCAATTTTTTAAAATCACACTCAAGCACTATTATGAAATGCTTTTTACTGAATTCATCAAGCTATTCTTTTTCTTTCAAACTGAGTTACTCAGAGATCCTAACTCCAAAATTCCTGTTTTTCTCTTCCCATTGACTCCCCTGACCTTGAAAGATTTTTAGCCTATTTTTTCCATAAACTCCACAAATATCTGTAAATGACTGAAAGAAGATGTTTTGCCTTGCCAGTGCAAATTCTCTTTGGGATTCCCTTAAAATTCATCTGCTGTGAAAGGGCACTGTAGGTGGTTTGCATAGCTGTGGACAGTGAAATCGATTTCCAGACTTCCAACTCAGTGAGTTCCCGTGGGGGTTGTGGAGAAAAGGAATAACGTTTATCAGAATAAAGGAGCAAGCTGACTTATACATATCTGTAAACTTTAGATTTTTGTTCGAGAGAGTGGAAAGAACAATACAGATACAGACATACCTATATAAACAAGGGTAAACTTCAAACCTAAGCCTTCTTTGTAGAAATCCATCTGTTGAGGCTGAGAGTAGAGAAATAGGACCAAAATAGTGTCTATAAATTGAAAGATAAGATGTTTAGCCTTTGATCCTGGATGTATGCATTTTCCAAATGGTCCAGGCAGTCTGAGATCAGGATGCAATTTACAGGCTATAGAAGAGCATAGGAAAAAACAACTTCCTAGAAGAGATATTGACCACTAGTTTCAAATCCTGGTTCCACTGCTTCTCAGCTTGTAACTTTTGGTAAGTCATACAACCCGTCTTCTCCTGAGGTTGTGATGAGGATTAAATTACTTAAACCATTTTAGATGCACAGAAGAGTGCTGGGCACATAATAAGCACTCTATAAATGTCTGTTGTTATCACCTTCCCTGTTGTTACAGCTATTACTACTATTTTGGGTAACACAACTCTGAGTTTATTCTGGGAAACCATCCCTTCCTTTAGTTTAGATCCTGTTCTATAAATGCTGGCTCCACCCTCCCAGCCTGGCCAATTATAGCCATCATCCTCAGGCCACAGTTTGAGGTTTGAGCATGTGACCCAGTCTGATGAGGTGCAATCTTTAGATTTGATGGCTTTATGAGAGTGATATGTACTTCCTCTTCCACTGGACATCAATTCATACGGAAGTAGGTGAGAATGAAACCCATTACAAAGAGCAAAGCCAAGAGATGGAAGAGTAGGTCCTGATAACAAAATATAAAACCAGAGATTGAAGTCTTGAAACCCATGGGTTTTTTGTTTAATGAGGCTATAAAATGTTTCTTTTTGCTTAAACTAGTTCAAATTGGGTTTCACAGGAGAACTTACACACCTTCTAATAGCTTTTACAGAAACTTTCATTGAAACTTTAGTTCCCTTTCTTAAATTTTTCATGGAGATTTAGACTACTTCAGGTCAAACTTGAATGAGCAAATGTTAATTAATTTTTAAAAAAATAACAGTCTCATTCAGGTTGAGCTGCCAGGAATTGTCACGTGTGGGGATTTTTCCTTTTATTTTGTGGGGGTTTGGAGTGCAGGAGCTTACAGCAGAAATCACCACCTTGCTCTTCTGTCCAGAGCTATGCATTAAGCCAAGTTGATTCTAAGCTTTCATGGAATCTAAAAATGGCAAATAAAAGAAAGCAGCTTTGATTTCCCCCCCTCATGAGATTTATTCTGACAGTTTGCAACTCGATGAAATAGATAATGGAACTCCCTTGTCACAATAACTCAGTTTAAATGCATTGTCAGATTAATAGACTCAGTTATCCACTTCACTAAGGACTGTAAGAGGCAAGGTTTGAAATCATCCCTTCTCATAAACATCCCAAAGGACTAAAAGGTGTTTCTAAGCAGAAGAAATTGTGAAGTGGGCATATTTTGCCTTGAGTTAGTTATTCCCCAGATCCCCCTCCTGTTCGTGTGTTTGACTTCCTTATCTTTCCTATACTTCCCCTTCTAAAAAGGCCTCCTCCCCCCTCTTACACTCTCTCTCTTTATGCCTAGTAAGAATCCCCATTAGTTTATGGAGATGGTACTGGAGTTAGTTAACGGCGTTCTGGAAATTGTCACATTTTCCTGGCACCAAGGGAATGCATGTGGTTCAGACTGGACCAATCAGAGTCTCACCTCTCCATAGCCACAGTGATTGGACCAAGCTGTGGGTGTGTGAAACAAGGTGAGCCGATCACAATCCTCCTGCAGGATTTTTTTTGTTTCTGAAGCTGAAGGGGAAGATCTTTTGGTTATGTGGTAACAGCTTTTAGGGTGTGAGTCCAGAGGTTCCTGCTGACAGAGAGAAAACATGCTGACAGCAACAGTAAACAGTAACATTGTCACAGGGAGAATTCAAAATGTGGAGAAGGAGTCTCTTGGCAGTATTCAAGGCCTTAGTCCTGGTGATTCCTGAAGCCAGCTCTGCCTCCCTTCCCATGAATTTGTTATATAGGTAAATAATATATCTTCATTTCTTGAGAAAGAGACTTCCAGTATCAACTCTGACATGTGAAGAGCTTGGGAGACAGCATTCCCATCCTCAAAATAACAAAAAGATAGAAAAACAAAATCAGTTTTTTTGGACTTTCCTTGAAATTCCAGAGGACTACAATTTTGGGGGGCCCTCACTTCCATGAGCATTACCTCCAGGAACACCACCAGGTTTTCATGCTGAAGATCCCAGAAAGATGCTCTTATAGCTCTGGCAGGGATAAGGAAAGAGTAGCCATTGTAAAATTTAACCGGAGCTTTCTCCATTACAAAGACCTACTACCCATGGGAAAAGACTTTGCCAGAGCCTTAGTCAGTAGATGAAAGAACATTCGTTCAATTCATAGCCTCCTCCAGCTTTCCTGCCTCACCTACTAGAGAGGGAACAAAACAACAACAACAATGAGGGATAGGACTTCAAGGAAATAAATTGGGCATGGTGCTGCCAGGGAAGGGAGCAGGAGGCAGAAGAAAAAAAGCTTTACCACTGGAGAAACACTTGTGAATGTCACAACTCCAGGACTCAGGCCCGCTATAACACTGAAAAGTCCCTAGAATGCTTCCCTTTCCCTACCCTTAACACCACACCAACAGGACCCCAGTATGATAACATTAGGTTACAGCTGAAAGCTGCAAAATGCAGATTCTATCTGAGGCAGAATACTTGGGGAAGCCCAAAACCTAGAGGGGAGACAAAAACTTGAACACTAGAGAAATTTGGAACCTCTGGCACTCATAGTTACAGCAAATATGAAACGGAGTCTGGGTAAGCATAGGCACAGAATACCTTTAAAGAAGAAGAAGGAGGAGGAGGAGGAGGAGGAGAAGGAGGAGGAGGAAAAGAGGAAGAGGAAGAGGAAGAAGAGGAAGAAGAAGAACAAGAAGAACAAGAAGAAAAAGAAAAGAGTCCAACTCCTAGGCTTATAACCATAAATCCTCACACTAAAGGCCTATTTACCTCAAGTTCTACTGTCTGATACATGTCTTGATTTCAACAAAAAGTTACAAAACATGCCAAAGGCAAGAAAAAAGAATGTCTGAAGAGACAAAGCAATAAGCAGAAACAGGTGCAGATATGACATAAATGTAGAAATTATCTGACAGGGTATTTAAAGTAACTATGATTAATATGAAATGGGCTTTAATGGAAGAAGTAGACAATGTGCAAGAGCAGATGGTAATGTAGATAGAAACTCTAAGAAATAGCAAAAAGGAAATTCTAGAAAAACATTGTACCAGAAATGTAAAAATGCCTTCAGATAGGCTCATCAGTGGATTTGATACAATTCAGGAAATAATCTGTGAGCTTGAAGTGAGATCAGTAGAAACTTCCCAAACTGAAAAGCAAAAAGTAAAAAGAAAAACAAGCAACATCCAACAACTGGGGGATAATTTCAAAAGGTGTAACATACATGTAATTGGAATATTGGAAGGAAAAGAGAGAAAAGAAAGGAAGAAATATGTGAATAATGGCTAAGAACGTACCAAAATTAATGACAGACACCAGACCACAGATCCACACAGGATAAATTCCAAAACCTCACTCAGTTATGCAGAAAGTCAAAGGCAAAGAGAAAATCTTGAAAGATTTTCTTAAACAAAATAGCTTACCTATAGAGGAATAAATAAGAATTACAGCATGCTTCTCATCAGAAATCATGCAACCAAGAGTGTAGAGCGCAATATCTAAAGTGAAAGCAAAAGAAGGAACAAAAGATTTCTACCAACCTAGAGTTTTATATACAGCAAAATTAATTCTTCAAAAATGAAGGAAATATCAAGACTTTCTCAGACAAACAAAAGCTGAGGGAATTTATCACTAGCAGACCTACTCTGCAAGAAATATTAAAGTAAATTCTTCAGAAAGAAGGAAAATGATGTGTCAAAAATATGTATCTTGATACAGAAAAGCTCCAGAAAAGAAACAAAAATATTTTATTTTTCTTTCTCTTAATTGATGCAAAAGACAACTTTTTTAAAAGATATAATAGTAATTAAAAATAGAATTACCATATAACCCAGCAATTCGTCTTCTGAGTATATATCCAAAAGAAATGAAATCACCGTCTTGTAAGGATCTTTGTTCTCCCATGTTCATTGCAGAGTTATTCACATTAGCCTAGATGAAAACAACCTAGATGTCCATCCACAGACAAATGGTTAAAGAAACTGTGATTGTTTATCCATTTGTCGGGGGATGGACATCTAGGTTGTTTCCATATGTTTCCATTGTATATTTCCATGTACAATCTGTTGTGTGTATTTGTATGTATGTATGCAACAGATTTTTATTCAGCCTTTAAAAAAAGGAGATCCTGTCATTTGCCAAAAATGGATGAACTTGAAGAACATAATGATAAGTGAATGCCAGATACAGAAAAAATATTGCATAATCTCACTTATATATGTAATATTTTTAAAAATCAAATATAGAGAGAAAATGAAACAGTGGTTACCAGGGGAAAGGTGGTAGGAAGGAAATGAGGAAATGTAGATCAAAGGATACAAAGTAGCAGATATGAGGGATGAACGAGTCTGAAGATCTGATGTACAACCTGAAGACTGTAATTCATAATGCTGTAATATACTCAGAATTGTTACTAAACGAGCAGATTGTAGCTACTTTTGCCACAGGAAGGAGAAATGGGTAACTATGTGAGATGATGGTTGTAGCAATTTCTTTCACGGTAGTAACCACTTTAATATATATACATATATATATATATCACAAAACCATATATATGTATACACCAAAAATACACTGTATATATACGATTTATTTTTGAAAAATGAATAAAAGTAACAGTCTACTAGTTATTATAGCATGTGGATCAGGGAAATGAATGACAGCACTGTCACAAAGGACAGGAAGAACTAATTGGGAGTACTCCATTACAAATTGCCTGCACTACACAAGAAGAGTATAGTGTTATTTGGAGGTGAATTTAGATTTAAAACGCATATTGCATAATGGTATACTGCTTCATTTTGAAAAAAAATGAAAAAATTCTATATGGTTACACAGCAATGTGAATGTACTTATTGCTGCTGAATTGTATACCTAAAAATGGTTAAAATTATAAATTTTATGTTATATATATTTTACCAAAAATATTTAAAACTTTTTAAAAGGTACATTGTAAACTCTAGGGCAACCACTAAGAAATGCTTTTTAAAAATTAGAATTTACAGCCGGGTGCAGTGGCTCACGCCTGTAATCCCAGCACTTTGGGAGGCCGAGGGGGGCGGATCACAAAGTCAAGAGATTGAGACCATCCTGGCCAACATGGTGAAACTCCATCTCTACTAAAAATACAAAAATTAGCTGGGTGTGGTGGCACATGCCTGTAATCCCAGCTACTCAGGAAGCTGAGGCAGGAGAATTGCTTGAACCTGGGAGGCAGAGGTTGCAGTGAGCCCAGATCATGCCACTGCACTCCAGCCCTGTGACAGAGCAAGACTCCATCTCAAAAAACAAAAACAAACAAACAAACAAAAATAGAATTTACTTGCTAAGAGATTGATAAAATTAAGTCACATTAAATGTTCAATTATAACCAGAGAAGGCAGAAAATGGGGTTTGGAGTAATAAAGAACAAATACAATGTATAGAACACACTTACAAACATGGTAGAAAACCGTAAACACTTTTAAATACGAATGGTCTAAATATACCAAATAAAAGGCAGAGATTGATAAAGTGAATTAAAAAACAAAAATAAAATTAAAACAAGACCCAACTGTATGTTGTCTATAAGAAACCCACTTTAACTATAAAGACACAAATAGTTTAGAAGTAAAGGGATAGATAAAGAGATACCATGCTAACACTAATTAAAAGAAAGCTACCATCATTGTATTAATTTCAAACAAAGCAGACTTCAGAACAAGAAAGATTATGAAAGACAAGCCAATTACATAATGATAAAGAGGTCAATTGTCCAAGACATAACCATCCTTACTATATATACACCTAACAAGAGACTGTCAAAATACATGAGGCAAAAACTTACAGAACTGAAAGGAGAAATGGACAAATTTAGTATAGTTAGAAATATCAGCACCCATCTGTCAATAATGCATAGATCAAACAGGCAGAAAATCAGTAAGGATATATATGACCTGAACAGCACTATCAATCAACTTTATCTAATTGACATTTATAGATTACTCCATTCAACAACAGTAAAATATACTTTCTTCTCAAGCTCACATGGAACTTTAACCAAGATAGACCACAATCTGTACTATAAAATTCACCTTAACAAATTTATACAAATCATACAAAGCATGTTCTCGCACCACAATGAAAATAAACTAGAAATCAGTAACAGAAACATGACTAGAGAATCCCCAAATAGCTTAAAATTAAACACATTGCTAAGTAACATGTGAATCAAAGAAGTGTCAAGAGAAATGTTAAAATACTTTGAACTAAGTGAAAAAGACAATATAACTTACCTAATTTATACAATGCAGCATAGCAGTGCATAAGTGGAACTCTGTAACATTAGATGCATGTATTACAAAAGAGGAAAATCTGTAATTTATAATCTAAGCTTCCACCTTAGCAAACTAGAGAAAGAAGAGCAATGTATGCCTAAAACAAGCAGAAGAATAAATAATTAAAATTAGAGTAGAAACCCATAAAATTAAACACAAAAATATAATAGAGCAAATCACCAAAACCAAAAGCCGGTTTTTTGAACAAGGTAATTTTTTGAGATAGTTCAGATTGCATTCTGTAACTTAAAACCAAAAGTTCTGTTTAATCTATTCATTCTTATCTCCATCTTCTAAAGTTTCTAGGTTTTCTCTTTTCCACTTGCTCCTCTCAGTCTCTACAGAGGGAACTTTTCTGATAAATGGGTTCATACTAAGGCATCAGTGAGATAATATGTTTATCATTCCAGGATCATTGCGCACTGCTGTATCAGCAGTGCCTGATATAATGCAGGTGCTCAATAAATATTTCTTTAAAGGACAAATGAATTACTTACACTTTAAACAGGAACCACTAGAATTGATCAGATCATCTTCAATGCTAGAAATTTGGAAGTTATAGAATTTACGTTGAGGAAGTTGCATGTTACAAGTGTCCTTAGATTCATTCAGGTTGCATAAATTGGGCCAAGTCCTAAGACCAGCTCGCCTCCAAAATTATATTCCCAGGCTCATCTTTGTGATTAATATTTACTCTTTCTCCCTAATTTCAGGCTGGGGTGACATTTAATATTATCTGTATTGAGAAGATGATAATACACTCACAACTAAACCTATTCAAGTCCAGGGTGCTTATGTATGACAGCAAGAGGGAATGGTTAGCCTTGATCCATCTAAAGCATTACTACAAACAGAAAAAAATAGCTTCACCTCGTGTTCAAGGAGAGTGCTACCATTTTTATTAACTTTATTTATTTATTTATTTATTTATTTATTTAATTTTGAGACAGAGTATCACTCTTGTTGCCCAGGCTGGAGTGCAATGGCACCATCTGGGCTCACTTCAACCTCCTGGGTTCAAGCGATTCTCCTGACTCAGCCTCCCAACTAGCTGGGATTACAGGCACCCAGCACCACACCCAGCTAATTTTTGTATTTTTAGTAGAGATGGGGTTTCGCCATTTTGGCCAGGCTGATCTCGAACTCCTGACCTCAGGTGATCCTCCCACCTCAGCCTCCCAAAATGCTGGAATTACAGGCATGAGCCACCATGCCCAGCCTACCATTTTTATTATCTTAAGACCCATCCAAATTCTGAAATTTAGCTCTGAGTGAATGCCCCAATGGTTTCTGTTCCCTTATGATGCCTAAAGATATGACCTTGTTAAGAATTTCATATACCTTTATTTCATTTCCTTTGATATGTAAATGGTAAATCAATGGTTCCATTGTAGAAATAGTTCACAGTAGTTCTTTTTATAGAAAAATCAACCTAGAAAACTGACTGTCAAACCGAGGGCCCATTGGTTTTGCTTAAATGATAATCATAGAGAATCTAGTGGTGTTAATTAATGAAGTCTGCATCAATACAGGAGGGCAAAAAGTGATTTCCATTAAAATAGTGCATTTCATGAACTTTTTGCTCATTCTGTAACCTAATAATTTTTAGTTTCTTTGACAAAGTTCTTTGAGGTTTTTGTGTTTTTTGTTGTTGTTGTTGTTGTTGTTTTTATTTTTGAGAAACAATGTCTTGCTCTGTCACCCAGGCTGGAGTGCAGCAGTCTAATCATAGCTCATTGTAACCTCGAACTCCTGGGCTCAAGAGATTCTTCCACTTCAGATTCCCAAGTAGCTAGGACTGGCTACAAGCACAGGCTACCATACCCAGCTAATTGTTTTATTTTTATTTTTTGTAGCAATAGGGGTACTTTCTATGTTGCCTAGCCTGGTCTCGAACTCCCGGCCTCAAATGATCCTCCTGCCTCCCAAAGGACTGAGTTTATATGCGTAAGCCACCATACCCAGCCATTTTTAACTTTTAACAAGAGAGGATTAAATTAGATGTAAGAAATTTGTTCTCACTCTGTGGACTGCTAATAGCTAAAATGTGTTAATAAGGAAATTTACATAGTTTTTAAAAACATGAAACACTAAATTGTCAAAATTTTATCGTAATAAAATAAATCCACACTGCTTTATTATCATGCAATTTGGTAAGTATATAAAATTGCAAGACATATCACTTACAATCTAGATAACAATAACTTCCATTTATTAATTAAATCCTATGTGCAAGTCATGATATTAATGTTCTACTTAGAGTAATTCTCGATCCTCATGACAATGCTATAAAAGCTAAGTATAGTTGTCTCAGTTTAACAGATGTGTAAATAAATTTTGAGACATTACGTTTATTGCCTAAGACAGTAAGCTGAGATCAAATCCAAGTATGTCTTACACCAAAAGTCATACCATCCTAAATACAATGCTTCTATGAGAACTTCAGATTCAGTGAAGCGTATTAAGCATGTACTATGCTCTGGTCCCATTGTAGATGCTGGAGGCACAGCAGTTAATAATACAGAGACCTGCCCCAATGCTTATATTCCCTTTTTTTTTTTTTTTTTTTTTTTTTTTGATGCAGAGTCTTGCTCTGTCGCCCAGGCTGGAGTGCACTGGTGCAATCTCTGCTCATAACAACCTCCGCCTCCTGGGTTCAAGTGATTCTCCTGCCTCAGGCTCCCGAGTAGCTGGGATTACAGTTGTGTGCCACCACGCCCAGTTATTTGATATTTTTAGTAGAGACGAGGTTTCACCATGTTGGCTAGGCTGGTCTCGAACTTCTGACCTCAAGAGATCCACCCGCCTCGGCCTCCCAAAGTGCTGGGATTACAGTTGTGAGCCACCATGCCCGGCCCCAATGCTTGTATTACAATGGGGATAGGAAATTTATGCCATGAACAATTTAGGAGAAAGTAATAGTCAGAAGCTCTCAGAAGAGAGACTACTCACACTTTATCACTCTTACCTCTTCTCTGGATAGATACCATTTTGTATACAGCACAAACATTTTGGAAAGTTAATGTGAGAAAGGAAAAAGAGTTGAATAGTTCATTTGCATTTGGTAACAGGAAATGGAAAGTGCAAACAGCTGAACTGTAGCCTCTCAGCCCACTACCAAAGCAAAAATGAGCTCTTAATATAGTATCTGTCAAGAGACAAGTCACAGCCTTTCTGGTACGGGACAACTTGTAGTATTAAATTTTTAGAACTAGTTTAGAGATTCTCAGTCTGCAAAACGGATATGTTCCATCACTAAATTGGAATAATTGCAGGGGTGTTGCAATTTCCAGAAAATATAACTTAATGGATAAAATTTTCACAATTTTAAGCTTTTCTTTGCCAAAATTTTTGAGCCGTTTTTGCACCTGCTACTGCTTGTCTGCTGGTGAGTGCTAGCTGATAACAAATGCAACGAATAAGTATCAAGCAAAAGTTAATGCAAACAGCCAATCACTCTTAATTCAGCAGCATGATTTTTTTATGGATATGTGAGTTTGTGGTTATGATTTTATATTGTGACATATAATAGAGCCACATTTTCTCCTTAAAATTATTCCTAAAATTAAATGTATCAATATTTCATGGTGTTCTATGAAGAGTATAACTTCCAAGTGTTCTATGATTATAAGCTTCTTAAAAGATCAACAAATATTGTTTTTGTGAATCACATGTTAAATGTGGAAATCACATCCTCTGACATATATACCCTGGTAACCCCCAACTTCCGCTCAGTCAAACTGCCCAAGAAGGGAGGAAGTTGGTCCCCTCATGTCAGATTTCTGGAATGACTCCAAAAGTTGGATCGTGAAGGAATATTTGGCCCTCCCAACAGAAGAAGGGCTGCTTGTGCAGATGCTTATTGGCCCATATTTTGTAAGTGAGTGGAATGCTTGTGCCTTGTCAGGAATGCAACTGTATCTCATTTCCTTCTTCATGTCCTGCCCCCACTCTGTGAAGGCACTCTTCCCACCACTTCTTGCTTCAATATGACAAGGGTAAGAAGCTTAAGTCCAAGTGCCAGGCTACATGTTCAGATTCATGCTCCAATTTGATTTTACCAGAAAAGTCCCCCATTGGAACTGAGTACTTGCCAAGCCCTGACCTTATTTCCCATTCTGCCAATGATTCTTCCTTAGACATAAGCTTCTTGTGTTGACAGCCTGAAAGGAAAGAAGTACCCATGCGGGACTCAGATCTTTGAATTGTTAACACTACCCAATTACTTTCTTCCCTACCAGAGAAAACCACATGATTATGAGCCAAGTCATGGCCTCCAGATTCAATGTAGTCATTGGCTAAGTGAAAGAGACCCCCTTCTCTGAAAATGCTCCACTAAATGCTACCAGCAAGCTCTTTATTACTCAATTCAATAGGCTCACTAGTCCCCTGTATTATCTGAACTTTATAGAGTATTTAATATTATAGACCACCCCATTTATTAAACATTCTCCTCCTTTAATTTCCTACATAGCACCATCACTAGAGTTTTCCTACTTTATAACCACCAGCTTTGGTTACTGGCTCCTCATCCACTTAACTGCTAGATGTCTCTAACTGAATGTCCACAGGTACTCCAATGAGCATGCCCAAAATGGAATGTATCAACAGATTACGTACCTTCTCTTAAATTCCTCTTCCTCCTGCATTGTCAATTATGATGATGATGATGATATCAAAGAAGATGATGGAGAGGAAGAAGTAGAAAGCAAATAATGATAAACCTACACAGTTCTAAGTGTTTTATGTGTGTTAAATTATTTACTTTTTACATTAATTGTATGAGATAGGCACTATTACTAGCCTCAATTTACAGATATTGAAATGGAGGCAAAGAGAAATTAATTTGTCCAAAGTTACATAGCTAGTAGTGGCAGCATCAGGATTAGAACCTATAGTTCTAAATTCTACCTTGCATATTATTCTCCAACTCTAAATATAACACCACTACCCATCCAGTTACCTGAGAATGAACCTAGATGCACCCCTCTTCCTTAATGCCCAATCAGCTACTAACAGGGATCTTTACTTACATTCCTAGAATGGGGGATTGTGAAGAAGGGAGAGAAAGTCCTTTCACCAATGTACTCTTGTGACCGCTATCAAAGTGATCAGACTCAATTTTAAAATGAGCAAATGATCTGAATAGACATTCCTCCAAAGGAAATATATAAATGGCCACAAAGCACACGAAAAGAGGTCAGCTTCATTAGCCATCAGGGAAATACATATCAAAACCACAGTGAGATATCACTTCATACCTCCTAGGAGAGCAATAATCAAAATGACATAAGTACTGACAAGAATGGAGAAAAAATGGAAGCTTCATACAGTTCAGGTGGGAATAAAAAATGGTGTAGCTTTGGAAAACAGGATAGCATTTTCTCAAAAAGTTAAAAAAAAAAAAGGAGTTACCATATGACCCAGCATTTCCATTTCTAGGTATATACCCAAGGGTAATGCAACACATGTCCATACAAACATTATACTGAACATTCATAACAAAATAGCCAAAAGGTAGAAACAATCCAAGTCTATGAGTGAATGAATTGATAAACAAAATGTGGTATGCCCATAGAATAGAATATTATTCTGCTGTAAAACCGCATGGCTACTGATACTAAATAGATGAACCTTGAAAATATGACATCAAGCAAAAGAAGCCAGTCACAAAA
>NW_012105642.1:1990503-1996726 GCF_000951045.1 Mandrillus leucophaeus | reverse complement strand
GTCCACAAGAGGTTTTCTTGTGAGCAAATTGTGAGGGAGGTATACAGCCTTTTATCTTCATAGTTACCTATTTAGGAACAAAATGGGAGGCAGTTTGGTGTTATTGAGTTCTTGAGCTTGACTTTTCCCCTTAGCATATGAGTTTGGGGTCCCAAGGTTTTTATTTTCCTTTCAGTATTCCATTTATATGAAATTTCAGAATAAAGAAATTCATAGAGACAAAAGGCAGATTAGTGGTTGCCGGGGGTTGAAGGGAGGGGCTCCTGGAGAAGGATTGCCAAAGGGCACAGAGTTTCTTTTTGGGGTAGTGAAAATGCTCTAAAAACTGATTGTGTTAACCCTTGCACAATTCTATAAATATTATATATTAAACATCATTGAATCGTATGTACACTTTAAATAGGCAGATTATACAGTATGTGAAATATAACTCAGTAAAGCTGTTATTTTTTAAAAAATAGAAATGATAGGAAATTGAGACTTCAGATGAGGAGCAGGATACAAGTGTTGAGAAAGGGATAATTTTTCTCCATAATATCCCTTCACTTTGAAGATAACTTTTTGCCTGTGTCGAAGAGGATGTTGCCATATACAACTGTGCCTGTTATGGCTATGGATGGTGGCATTCTCGCTCCAATATTTAAACACAATTTCCTTCTGCACATGGGGGGAAAAATGACCTCTTTGCTGACTTTACCCTAATGTGATTTTTATCACTCTCATAAAAAATGTATGCTATAAGTAATTATGTTACATATGCTAGCTACAAAAAGCTAGCATGAGTAGTTCCTAGACATGGGTCATGGTAGAGTAAGTTATGGATAATTTTAGTTCATTTCTTCATTGTAATTGCATTTTTTATAACTATTCATCAGAACTCTTTTATTTCAACTGACAAAAACCCAAGTCAAAACAGCTACATCGAGAGATAGAAGAAATAGAATGTACGAGCTTATATACCTGGGGAGTCCAAGGGTAGATTTCTTTCCTGGATGCAGAGACTTAGAGAATGAGTGCTCTAGGACACTCTCTCTATATCTGTCTAGGTGCTGCTTTTTTATATACACTCATCTTGTCCCCTCCTGCCTCAGAGAGGCCCTTTCCACATTGTGAGAAAGATGGCTGTTGATATATGTTTACATCTTGTCAGCCAAAAACAAGCACAAGCTGTCTCTGCAACTAGCTTGGTAAAGTCTGGGGACAGAATCTGATTGGTCTGACTTTGGTCACATGCCTGTTCCTGAGCCAATCATTGTTCTGAGAGGGAAAAGTATACTCAGACTGGTCTACCTGGTTTATATGCCCACTCCAGATGTTTTTGGAAGAGGGAGAGGATGCTACAATTGACTGTTCCACAAAGACCACATGTACTGGTGGAGAAGTTTCCCAAGGGAAAGGAGGCAGTGTTACCAGAAAGGAGATGGGAATACATGCTGGACAGAAAAACCACAGCCCATTCCAGTGCCCCTTGTAGGTATTAATACATGCTTTACCACTGGCTTCTGGGGGAAAGCCAGGCAGAACCTGCCTCCAAGAGAGCCGCACAGCCTGGACTCCAGTGTCATCTGCCTGGGGCCTACCATCTTGCATATGCCTGCAATGCTTTTTGACAGTCCACTACCTTTCACCCCGTATCTTATCTTTCCCTTCTGGAAACATTTCTCATTACAGAAGAATGGCAGGCACTTGACAAACTGCAAATGCAAATGGGGAACATCATCCATACTGCCATTCAAGAACAGCTAAATTAGGCAGCACAATATACACCATCAAACATTTAAAATGGTGCAATCAAATGGAAGGTTTATTGTTCCAAAAGCACTAATGATACATCTATACATGTTGCAAATTGTTTTTTATGCAAGGAGTTTATAATACCAGCTGCTGTGTTGTATGAACTGCTCTCTTTTTTATCTTTGACCCAGGTATTTCAATCAAAGATTCATTCTGCTATGAACTCCAATGACTTGCCACCCGCCAAGTTGTCTAGCCAAGCCTCGGAAAGTACATTCAAGAAAAATTGTCTGCCTTGGAAAGTACATTTAAGAAAAAGTGTTTAAATCGGGTTTCTTTAGGTCCAAAAAAAGGCTGTCAATCTGATTCAAGAGATATATTTGAATTCTCTCCAAGGTTCAGATGTGTAGGAAAATGGCGAGTGTTTATGCCTGTCAGACAGAGCTAAATATTAAATCTTACAAGTTATGCAGAGGTAGTTCTGTTTTTCAGAAATGAACTCAGTGTCTTTATCATTAACTGTGAAATATAGTACAGAGAACCCAGTTAGTATCAGGAATCAAGGAAAACTATTACACTATAGATATGTTATGTGACAGTGAGAACTGCATGGCAAGTGGTTTTTGAGAGTCTAGTGTTTCTACCCTGTGCTCACAAAGAAGCCATTTATGACTTAAAAAATGAGGAGTCATTCTGAACTGTCCAACTATCTAGAGGCCATAGTGCTTTTTTTAAGAAATGAGGAAACTTAAGAATACTGATCTCTATTACAGAGAACTTCTTACTACCCTTAGTAGCAAAAGACTGAGATGACTTGAGTGATTTGAGGAAGCTACAAATGCAGGGCTTCAGGGGCTATACCAGAAAGAAAGATGACTCCCAAAGACGTACAGACATATGATGTCTCCAAATGTGGTAGTGCTAAGGAAAGCTGAACCACTCTGAGGCCTCTATGACTCATTCTGAGGGAAGTAGTTGGCTCACTGTGGGAGATACCACCCTCCCCATACCTATGAGGTTGATCTACCAGAGTAGAAAGTGATTATTCTCCATGTAGAACCTCTGAAACTCCACCTTTAAAGAGTCTTAAAGATACTCCAGTGCTCAGATTCCTGGGGATGAGATATTTGGACAAGGGTTATGTAGACTTTATCTGTAGCCAAGAAACTTCCCTTTATAAAGCATTGCTGAGTTATGTAATACTTCCATATGCTGGGTCTTATTTTATCCTGACAAAAACCCTGCAAACTAGTTTGCCCATTTTATGGGTAAATAAACCTACTGAGATAAAACCCACGAACCAACCTAATAGCAAACAAAGATTGGCACCATCGTTTTCTATTCTGAGCCCTCTGCCCTTTCCTATCCTGGCATTTATCTCCGGCTCTAGTTCCACATACTTGGCCCTCTGGATCTGGGGGTTCCAGATCCATGAATTCAACCGACTACAGATTGAAAATATGTGGAACCAAAAAAATTCCACAAACTTACAAAAAGCAAAACTTGAATTTGCCACATGCCAAGTACTATGTTGAATCCATACAAATGACATGATGTGTAGGCATTGTATTAGGTGTTATAAGTAATCTAGAGACGACTAAAGTATACAGGAGGATGTGTATAGGTTATATAATATCAGGGACTTGAGTATTGGTCGGGGGTGAAGGATCAGGAGGGAAGGTCTTGAAACCAATCCCTTATGGATACTGAGGGATGACTGTGTATCCCTTTTCTCTCTTATCTAGTCATTTTCAAATCCTGTCAGTTCTCTCTGTTCCCATTACCTCTTCCTCAGTTTGTGCTGCTGGCTTTAATCACCAGGATTAAAATATTTCCTTTGCATTAAGCACCCTGCCTCTAGTCTAGTCTTGTCCCCTTCATCCTTTGCGAACAACTAGAGTTATCTTTCAAAAGCCCAAATCCAATTATGTAATTTTCCTTTATAGCTCATGACTCTTGTCCTTTGAGTCAAGTCTAAACTCCTTCACGATCTAAGAATACCTTGTGTATTTCTCTAACCTCCATCCCTATACCATTACTTACTCCAGCCATATTGAGCCATTCCACTCACTCACACTTCCAGGAGTTTGCCTGTGTTGTTCTCTCTGCTTGAAATGTTCACCTTCTGTCTCCCACTTTCTGCCACCCAGTAGGACCTACTGTGAGCCCTTTACTTTGGTATCTACTCTTCATGGAGACATTGCTTACACTTTGTCCCACTTTAGATGCTTTCCTTAATTTTCTCAGTCTTTATCTTCTACTGTCCCATTGCATTTAGCATCATCATAACACCACATTCTGTTGAACTTGCCTTTCGCATAAGGTAAGTAAACCTTAGTTTCTGTGACATAGAAACACAAAAATATTCATGATTACTACAGTATACATTTCTTTTTGGTTTAAACAATGATCCATTGAACCGGAACAGTACAGATGTTCAAGAAGCAGCCTTCCACTTGGGCATGGATAAACCCAGATTCCTTGCATCTTGTGACTGCCATCTTCAACACATAGCTCCCAAGGTCATTGCAGAAGAGAAAAAAAGCGTGAATAAATAAGACATATTTTTTATCCTGGTCAGATTGAAAGTGACACACTGTGCATCATTCATGTTCCATTGGCAAGATTTAGGCATGTGGCTATGCTTAGATGCAAGTGGGGTTGAAAAACATCCCTGGAACTACAGTGCTACTGTATGGAAAGAGAGTACATGCTTTGGTCAACTGGCCATCTCTGCAATCTTTATGTTTTTTTGTTGTCCCTGGTAACTTTAAGGTAGGAGCTGTGTCCCAATCTCTATCTCCTAGATTATATTTGTGAAATTAATGAATATATATATACATAATTTGTCAATACAGTTGATCCTTGAACAGCTTGAGTTTGAACTCTACAAGTCTAATTATACATAAGTTTTCTTCTGCCTCTGCTACCCCTGAGACAGCGAGACTGACACCTCTTCTTCTTCCTCCTCAGCCCACTCAATGTGAAGACAATGAGAATGATAACCTTTGTCATACTCTAATTCCATTTATTCAGTAGCAAATATATTTTCTCTTCCTTATGATTTTCTTAATAACATTTTTTAGCTTGCTTTATTGTAAGAATACAGTATATAATGCATATAACCTACAAAATATGTGTTAATCTACTGTCTATATTATCAGCGAGGCTTCCAGTCAACAGTAGGCTATTAGTAATTCAATTCTGCAGGAGTCAAAAGTTATATATGGATTTTAGACTGCACCAGGGTTCAGCGTGCCTCATCTCCATGTTGTTCAAGGGCCAACTATAGGAATCAGTAGTGTTGATATTTTGTGGGCCACAGACACCACTGGAAATATGCCACATCAATATAGATAAATCTATGTACCTTTTCTACAAAACAATGCAAATTCATAAAATTTGACCTATAATTTCATAACTTACATGGTCACAAGATTGATAAACTCATCACCTGTCCTCAAAGAGAATGAAGTAAGGCCCAGAAGACAATCAAGCCCAATTACAGAAGTGGTAGGGGAGGTCTTTGAACTCCATGTTAAGAACTGTGGCATAGGGATACATAGAAGGGTCCGAACAAATTATTCGCACCTTGGTTTGGTTGGGTGGTTTGAATATACTTTTTTTCCCTGGGAAATGCCACATCAAAGTGACTACCTCAATTGCCCACTGATTAATTACTTCCTCCTCTGCACTCCCCCAGCATTCTCTACATTCCTCTATTTGTTTCCAATATATTTAGAAGTTGGTTCCGAAATTAAGCCACTTAACTCATCTTCATCACCTCAAAGTGCCTAGCACACAGTGGGGCACACTAAGCATCTCTTGCACAGAATGAACTAGACCAGCTGAGCACCAACACTCTACAACACGTGTCTCCAGGCAAGTCAGCTCTACGTCTACCCTAGAGAGAAAACCCAGCACAGCCCGGGAGTGACAAAGGGGACAGTTACACACCACAGTGACTAATTCCCAGCTAAAGGGGGAAAGCAGGCTCCATCTGGGAGACAGATGGAAAGCTCCCCTTTTAGCGCTCAACATAAATTAAATCTCACTATCCACCGAAACTGAAGGTTTACATTGATTTCATATGGTTTTTTTCCCCCTCCTTAAAGAAAAAAGCCATTTGTTTATGAACTCCAATTTCATGACAAATTTTGCTCCGTATTGTAATTATAACACCTAATTTGCTAATTAAACATGCTAATTGCAAGTAGTTACCTCACATAACTACAAGATGCAGAAGTATAATTATGTAATAAAGAGCTTTTATGAAACTTTTGTGGGAAAGCGCTGGCTGAGGAGGCAGCTGCTTCACAAGACCAGGAGTGGTACTCCCTAGGGCCCACTGCATCTGAATTGCCCCTGGGTAACAATTATAACCTGGCTCCATGCTCCAGTTTTACTGTTCATAAGTCTGAGAAAAGCTCCTTCTGCAACCAAGGGCATGAGGACAGAGGCTGTTGGAGGAGGAAGAGGAACCTCTTTA
>NW_012105642.1:1986042-1989343 GCF_000951045.1 Mandrillus leucophaeus | reverse complement strand
TAAATCTTCATTATTATCACAATTGTTACTTCCACAATTGTTCTTATATTCTGTAAGGCCTCAGATTCAAACATTCCTTTCCTGTTCTCTTGGCTTTTATTCCTTCCACTCACCATCATCACATCTATATAAGTAGATTAAGTGGGTCTTTATATTTCTAATCAGTAGACCAAAGTTCAAGATAAGTAAACACTTAAGCTGAAGCATGTAAAAGAAACCGATAGAAAAGTTGAAACTATGTCATGTGAACTGACTGAAGTTCAGCCACTGTAATGTCCTGTTATTTTGTTCACATTACTCTCTGCAAGATGCTATGTAATCCTCTCATCAGTTCGTGCATTTAAAATATTATCCGTGAGCAAAACTACCAGGTTAGATTGTTTTTTCCATTTCCTGTTACATACATAATTGAAGCTACAGCCCAGCAGCCATGAATTAAGTTGTATCACATTAAAGTGACAGTAGAATTCACAGTGGGAAATGGGAGAGACACTTAGATAGCACCTTGTCACGACTTTGTTCCTATTTCCTTACTGCTGTGGAGCAACAGACCAGCTAAGCCTCACGGCTCCCAAGCACACTGGCACGACAGCACATTCTCATTTATTTACAACAGGAACTCACAAGCTCAGTCTTTTGTGTTTTTTGTGTTTTCATTATTATTATTAGTAGTATTATTATTTTGGAGTCAAACATAGCAAAAGCTTCCCGAACCTTCTCATAACCAAGAGCACCCAAAGTAACTCAAGGAAACAAAACCACCAACAACCAGCCTGGGCATTGGTGGTGGTACAACCTGACCAGCAACAACTTCCTGAGAGAAATTAACATATGTTTGTAAACTTCATTTCACTTCATATGGCAGAAAGAGTTTGAAATGAAGGTTATACAAAATCGAAGAAAAGATATTCACAATAGCACAGTTCTTAGCTCACAGAAAGAGATCCATAAAGATTTGGTGAATGAATATTTTTTAAGAAAGCAAGCATTGCAATTGGTGGTCCACAGCTTAAATTTTTCCCTCAAACATTGTGCTTATTGTGATAAATATAAATTCCATGTATAATTCCACGTGTTATATTTTCTATGTTATATTTTCTTTTCTTTTTTCTTTTTTTTTTTGTGTGTGTAACAGAGTCTTTATCACCCAGGCTGAAGTGCAACGGCACCATCTCAGCTCACTGCAACCTCCACCTCCCAGGCTCAAGCGATTTTCCCAGCTCAGCCTCCCTCCCAAGTAGTTGGGACTACAGGCACACAGCAACACACCTGACTAATTTCTGTGGTTTTTGTAGAGACAAGGGTTTTGCCATGTTGCCCAGGCTTGTCTCAAACTCCTTAAGCTCAGATGATCCACCTGCCTCGGCCTCCCAAAGTGCTGGGATTACAGGCATGAGCCACCATGCCCAACCTTAATTCCATATATTTCATGAAAGAGGGAAAATACTTTCTTCAGATGCCACAATGTAGAAAACTCTCCTGGGTTTTGATTCTTAAATTCCTTTTTAAAAACTCTTTATTTTGGCCAGGCATGATGGTTCATGCCTGTAATCCCAGCATTTTGGGAGGTAGAGGCAGGAAGATTGCTTGAGCTCAAGAGTTTGAGACTAGCCTGGAGTTTGATTGAGTTTGAGACCCTATCTCTATAAAAAAATAAAAATTAAAAGTTAAAAAAAAACTCATTATTTTAAGATAATCTTAGACTTAGAGAAAAGTTACAAAAAATAGTACAGAGTTCCCCTACACCCTTCACTCTGTTTCTCTTTATATTGACCCTTACATAACCATAGAGCAACGATCAAACCTGAGAACTACTGTTAACTAAATGCAGAATTATTCCGATTTCACTAGTTTTCCATTAATGTCCTTTTACTGTTCCAGAATCCAATCTAGGATTTCAATTTGCATTTGGTTGTCATGTCTCCTAAGGCTCCTCCCACCTATGACAATTTCTTCTCTCCTCGTCTTTATGACCTTGGCACTTTTAAAGAGTACTGTTTAGTTATTCTGTAGAAAGTCCCTCATTTGTGTTTGTCTGATGTTTTCTCATTGCTTTATTGAGGAAATGGATTATTGGAGTGTATACCATGGAGGTGATGTGGCTTCTCATTTCTCAAATCAGGGATTATACGATCTCTACAGGTATTGCTGGTGATATTAACCTCCACCACTTCTCTAACGTGGTGTCTGCCATGTTTCTCCACTGTAAAGTTACTATTTTCCCTTTGTCATTACCAAATATTTGGGGAATATCCTTTGAAACTATGAAAATACTATGTTTCTGTTTAAACTTTTACCTACCAACTATAGCATCCATCAGGAGAGATTGTTGGTGGTAATTATTAGTGTGTGTTGTAATGATGATTTTCTATTTCTTCCATTTCTTTTACATGTATTAATTGGAATTTATCTGCAAAGAAGAGTTGTCACTTCTCCCTCATTTATTTGTTCAGTTCATTATTTATATCAGAATGGGCTGGTGAATGTTTTTATTTTATTCTTTAGGTTGTAAGCTAATACGTCGTCATTAGGTTTGTAGGTCAAGCTGTTCTCACTTTAGCCAGTCAGAGCTCTTCCAGGTATTTCTTGTGCCCTTTCAGCATGCCCCTATCTTTTTGTTTTATGTTGATTTGTTTAGCATTTCCTTAGTATTTGGCATTCCCAGATACTCCAGGCTCATTCTGTATTTTCCCCACCCCAGCTGGGGGATCAACCAATTCACCAAAGAGCCCTTGGTTGCTTTTATTTAGAGAATGGTGTTTAGAATGGTGCTACTGAAATGTCACAAATTTATTGTTTTGAATATTGTCCTAGGCAAGTCAGTGCTTCAGGAAGTCTCCCATTCCAACCACCCCGACCTACCCATAGAACAGAAAGCACAACCCTTTGTCCCAATTGTAAGCAGCATATTGATACGCAGCCCTGCTTACCAAGAGCGGTATTGTTTTTAATTCACAATCATTATGACAGGGATAACAAAGGTCACATTGGATGCCAGTCTTAATCCTGGGGCAGGATCCTGGACTCCCCAGCTGTGGCTGATATCACAGTCCTTTGTTGCTAGGTTATGAAGAGATACTGGGAGAGTACAAGATGCAAGCAAGTCCCATAAAAGAGGTCACAGTAGTCTGAGGCTATGGGGCAGGCACTCGGAGTCAGAGCAGCAGCAGTTTCCAACCAGTTATTTCTATATCTTAAGTAGCAGTAGAACCATACGTGCACATAGCAGCTGATTATCAGCCTTGCTCTTACAATCTTATAGTGCCAGTCTTCTGCAAACGGGGTCCTAATTCTCATTAAT
>NW_012105642.1:1848700-1985077 GCF_000951045.1 Mandrillus leucophaeus | reverse complement strand
TTTTTTTTTCTATCCTCCACAGAACCAGAAAACATTACAGAATTCACTATATTCCCCACAAAAGAAACTTTTGTATTTTGTCAAGATGATACTATAACAATGAGATGGAGAGTTCTACTTCCAGTTATTAATTACCCAAGCATATTTCATATAACTAATCAACTTTAAATGGAATGGTAAGTTAATGAAATTTTTCTCTGCTCTATCTTTATGAAGCCAGGAACAGTAATTGCACAGGAGAAATCTGATCTCTGTTGGCATGATTACGTACGTTATTAATTAGTTTTAATGCAAATACCTTGGGCACATTTTTAAAGTTTGTACCATGTGTAATTATACTCCAGGATACTGGAAGCAAAAGTAATCTTAATGATAATTTAGTTTGATAAATTTGTTTTGCATAAAAGATCATTGAATCCCAGAAAAGTTAAGTGACTTTCCCAGGGTTACATAGCCAGGTAGTGTGTGTCTACCTCAGGACCTCCATGCTTTTTTTTTTTTCCAGACATGAAATATCATCCTGCAGATAATTAATTGGTACTTCTCAATCAGAGGTAAATTTTGTCCTGATGACTCTAAACTTTAGCCAACTTCTGTGTTGTATCCCATGTCTTCCAACTCGTAGCATCCCAACAGGTGATTTAAGAAAAACTCATAACAGTGATAACAATACCCTTTCAGCTTCCAGAAGTGTTAACTCATCATAGCCCTGGGATCACCATACTGCAAATGAGAAAGCTTAAGCTCTGAGATCTGGAATTTGGAATAACAAACTCCTCTCTTGGTAATCAAAGAAGACTTTATGGAAGAGGTGGTATTTGAACTATGACTTAAAGAATAAGTAGAATATTACCCATTGGGCCAGAGCAAAAAAGAGGAAGGCAATCCAGGTTAAAAAACAACAACAACAACAACAGCATCAGCAAAAACAAGTAGGATATTAGAATGTTCATTAAGAAACTTCCTCTCCTGCTTTGATTTAATGTATTAAACACTGCACAGGAGGCATCAAATGATAAAGATATTTTTATTGGTCATGGAGTTTCAAGGGCTTATCAAATGGTTAATGAGCAAGGATTGTGTACATTTTGTGGTTACAACTTTAACTAATAGACAGAAGAGGAATTCGAATTTTATCATCCAGTGTCCATAAAACAGAATCATGGTACTGTAATTATTAACATAATCATTAAAAAACAGTTTAGTTAAATTTAAGAAAACCTAGACACATCAAGACATAGTGTCTTCATCAAAGCAGCTCAAGTCCAGATAAAACAACCCTCCTAAATTGACTGTGATACTTTGAAATAAAATCCTTGGAGCGCCAATTACAGCAGTCTCTGAAAAGCAATTATTATCAGCCTCCACTGCTTTTCACCAAGCATTCTAATTGAATTACATCTTCTCTGTTTAAAATGTAGTAGTGTACTGAAAGATATGGCAGTAGAAAAAAAGAGTTCATGTTAATAAAAAAGTGTTTTTTATATTGAGGATAATTAGTCTTGGTCTTACTGTTTCCAAGAGAGACATGGGATTATGAACTCATTAATTTCAAGTGGTCATTGCTGCAAAATAATTTCTTTAGTGTTGGGGGAATTGTTATCCCTGGGTGGAGAGGATCTAGGAGAGAAGAGACAGAGCTTGATCATCTTCAGCATCCGCCCTGCCCAGGCTGCTCAATACCTTCCAGGGATCTCCTCCAGTCCAACTTCCTTATTCCAAGCTAAAACAGGTTTACAGATTTGTTTTATTGATTGTGAATATTTAACAATTGCATTTGGCTTCCAACTCCTGTAGATGAAACAGCCATTTACACAACTCATGAATTCTCTTTTCACATCTATAATGCTGGGGAACAAAGCGGATGTGTGCTTCCCTGGCAGAAAACCAAGCCACATTGACCTTTTACAGAAAAGGCTTTTTCCCGTCATTCTCACAGTTCATCGTTTATCTGCAGGCTCTAAAATTCCTCTTGTTTCTAAATGTACCATCTCTCTGGATGGTGGTGAAGAATCATTGCGTTTTCTGGGTGGAAAGAGTCATTTTGATCATATGCCCACTGATTTATTTTATAGATGAGGAGATCCAGAGGTATAGTTCTTAAGAGGATTCCTCAAAGTCACCAAGATATTAGGCAAAACAGGGACTAGGCTGTAGGTCACCTGCGTTCCAGTTCCACTAAGGCAGGGAATATTCTATGACAATGAAGCCTATTTGATTCTGAAATCAACATTTGGTATTGACTTATAGAATGAGGTTAATCTCCACCCTATATCACTTTGTTTTAACCTTGGATAGTCACTGCTTCTTAGAATCTTCATAACACTGTTTCAAATCCACTGTGTGAATATTCCTTTAAAAAATTTCAATTGCACATCTCTACACCCTATGTGAGACCTTCTAGATCAGAATGTACCATATACATTAAAGTTTAAAACAGTTGATCCTTAAATAAGATAGCTTTGATTGCATGGGTCCATCTATAAGTAAGTTTTTAATAAAACTTATGTCAAGTGTGCCTGCCTCCTCTTCTACTTCCTTCACCTCTTCCACCTCTGTAGACCCTGAGAAAGCAAGACTAACCTCTCCCCGTCCTCCTACTCCTCAGCCTGCTCAACCTAAAGACAACAAGGATGAAAATGTTTTTGATGATCTACTTCCACTTAATGAATAGTAAATATATTTTCTCTTCCTTATGATTTTCTTAATAACATTTTCTTTAGCTTACTTTATTGTAAGAATATAGTATATACTGTATATAACATGTAAAATATGTGATAATGGACTCTTTTTGTTATTAGTAAGTCTTCTAATTCTGCTTCTGTTTAGTAAGGCTTTTGTAATTAGTAAGACTGAAGCTTCAGACCTAGTCTCTCCCCTCCTACCTGCACTTTGGCCCCTGCTTATTTAGCTGTTGGAGTGGTGCTACCTTCAAGCTTGATGGCATGATAGGCATGATATGTTGACCACTACCAAGCCCTGAAATGGTGTTGGTTCATAATGGAAATCTGCATGTCAGCTACATAAATTGCAGAGCCCAGCGCAAAATAAAAATGCGTATCCTCTTGTGCAAAAATAATTAAGAATTTCTAGATGGTGATCACAAAGCATTAAACCAAGAGCTGAACACTTGCAGTCAACAGTAGGCTATATGAGTAGTCAAGTTTGGAAGGAGTCAAAAGTTATATACAGATTTTCATACGTACAGTGTGGGGTTGGTGCCCCTAATTCCCATATTGTTCACGAGTCAACTGTATTGCTCTTCCCCTATAGCTTTCAGCCTGGGGGGAATAGGTTGAAGGATTACATAGATATCATCAAGGTATCTTTTCTGAACCACACATATCTAGCACTTGTCAAATAGGGAGGGAAGGTAGTACCTAGGGTACTCTTAAAAAGAATATCCCCCAATATGCAAACTATTGCTCTAAAGAATATCAGGAACAAAGATACATCAGGTTAAATATTCTACAAGTAGAGTAAATGGGTTCTATGTATTTATTTCCAGCTGCTTATACTAAAAGCCACAGATATGATAGAATGATTTAAAAAAGAGAGAAAATCAGTGTAATAAAGATGGCCAGGGAGAAAAAAGCTGCACCAAAAACTGAGGTTAATGACATTTGCTAAGATAGAGCATGTAGCAACTTCTGAGCTTCCTGGCATCCAATGCAAAAAGGAAGTATAATATGCCACAGTGCTCTCACAGTCTAACTGCAGTATAAAAGAGTATTGGATTTTTTTTCCAAGCATAAAATTCTGAGATATTTTAATGAAAATTTATACATTGAACACCACTGGAGCTGTGTCTGTCCTCAGAGCCTTTAGAAAGATACAGAAAGAGGCCAGGAGCGGTGGCTCATGCCTGTAATCCCAGCACTTTGGGTGGCCACGGTGGGTGGATCACCTGAGATCAGAAGTTGGAGACCAGCCTGGCCAACATGGTGAAACCCCGTCTCTACTAAAAATATAAAAATTAGCTTGGCATGGTCGTCCATCCCTGTAATCCCAGCTACTCTGGAAGTTGAGGCAGGAGAATCGCTTGAACCCAGGAGGCAGAGGTTGCAGTGAGCCAAAATCATGCCACTGCACTCCAGACTGAATGACAGAGTGAGACTCTGTCTCCAGAAAAAAAAAAAAAAAAGATATAGAAAGATTGTCTGCAGGGTTGTTCCAGCACACGTCCAGTACATAGGTCAAAGCAGTAGGATTCTGGCCCCTTCATATTTCTTGATCTCACATTATTGTGCATCATGAGGAAACGAGAAACAGAAAAAAGACACTTAAGAAGGGTAATACAGCATACCTGACTTTGCCTGTGTCATGTAGATAAAAATTCTCCACATAAAACAGTTGCCAGGCACAGGGAATATAGCAGCTCCCACAGCAGCTTCAATGCTAATGATTCCTGTAGGGATCCAATCCAATGCAAGGGTAGCTTTGCATTAGATGCATTGTGATTCACCAAGGCCTCACCCATGAACAGGGTCTTAAAGACACAGGCATCCAAGCAATCATACACTTTAGAGAATTCTAGGAAAATTCAATCTTTACTGCAGTGGCTAACTGCAGCACCCCTTAAATTACCGTTTTAAGTATGTCAGTGTAAAAACCAAGCTGCCACTGCCTTTGGCTGAAAATTGTTTGACTTGTTTGTTATTCTGTCAAAATATTTTTTAGAACATTTCTTAAGGCTATAAAAGAAAACAAAATAACTCCTCCAGGTCAGAAGCTCTCCAGAGATCCATAAAGATAATGTTTTGTTCACCTAAAGGGGAAAATTATTCAAAACAAAAACTCATAACTTGGCCTATAGGTTTTACCTAACTCCTTTGGAACAGTGCAGTGGAACTCTAAAATACAGTAAGATTGTCCCCCAAAGGAAGAGGCTATCAAAAGGAATGCAAAAAGTCTAATTTAGTAATGTTTTATTGAACAACCAGATTAAAACTCACATAATTTTACTCTTTTGCAAGTTGCTGTGTGTTTTTCAATTTTGTTTTTAAACCCTGGGCCTGTGACATAAACAGATATTATCAGGCATACCACTGTATCATCTCTCAGGGAGGAGGTGGCCTCAGGACCAGCAGGCAATTTTGTCTGAGCTGCCAAGTGCTCTGGGAAAGAGAAATGTCATTCCCTCACCAAGGGGATTTCACTGTGGACCTTCACTCATATTGCTAATTGCTCCTGTGCCTAATTCTCAGGCCATACTTGAAATCATCCAATTCAAAGCGGAAACTCCTAAGAGATTATTCCTCATTTGCAAATTTGGCACTCAAATTAAAGAATGAAAGTTACAGGTCCTCAGGCCTTTCCTTTCTTTATTGATCTTTACCAAGACTACTCCTCCGCTGTTTCATCTCAACCGAAGAAGACTGAGGCTCTATGTCAGTCTCAACCTGATACACTGAAGACTTTCCATGAGAAATTCACAACTGAAAGCTAGCACTGAATTTGGCTACTTTACTCAGGGTTGGACTGAACTAAGGATTGGATGGTTAAATCCAGGAAACTGTCAGAGCCTTTGGGAGCCTGATAGAAGATGGTGTCTGCATAACATTGAAGACCGAAGCTTGAGACTTAGTCTCTTCGCCCTTACCTTCACTTTGGCCCCTGCTTATTTAGCTGTTGCAGCAGCACTACCTTCAAGCTTGATGGCATGATACAGTCACCACTACCAAGCCCTGAAATGGTGTTGGTTCATAATGGAAATCTGCATGTAGGACTAGCTACGTAAACTGCAGAACCCAGCACAAAATGAAAATGCATATCCTCCTGTGCAAAAATGATTGAGAATTTCTAAATGGTGATGGCAAAGCATTAAACCAAGTGCTGAACACTTCTAAGCACAGGACTCTGTGTGACCATGAAACCAGCCCTATCTGCATGGTTGCTCCCTAGAGACTGAGAAAGTTCTCAGGAGCTTTATCAGCATAAGACCAGAGTTTTTCTCCCGATCTCATAGACTCTCAGGATGGAGGAGAGCTTGCGGTCAGCAGGTCCTATCTGAGGGTTTTTCTCATGACAAACCCTCTTCTGCTGCATCCTGCTTTCGCTCTGCCCATCATGATTCTAATTTGGAGTCAGGGTTGCAGTTTCTGTTTTAGAGCCTCTAGTTCCTTAGATCTTCCTGGTCTCCATAGTTGAAGATCCTCTTTTCTTGAGTCAAACATCACTATTGTCTTCAACAATTCATTCTGTGATACGATTTTAAGTCCCTTTCCTGGGCAACAAGTATTCACCTATATTTCCTTTATCACATTGCACCCAGATCAGAGGATAATATTCTTGGTGCTGTCCAGCTCATAGAATTGCCTACTACCTCAGTCATTGTCCCAGATATGAGGTTTGTACTCTTGAATAACTCATGTCACTTCTCTGAGACCCAAGAGCTCTCCCTTAGAAATGAAAGCATTAATAAGGAGGATTCAGTTGACCATTACAGATCCTTCTGTCATTCTCTCACTCTCCTAAAACATTTTAAAGTTATGTAGATGGGTGTAAAATGTTTCCCCAAATCATACAAGAATGTGCAGATTCTCAGAGGCTAAGAGCTCCTAAGATGACACATTCCACAAAATCATTTTGATGGGACCACTTCTGGAAGAAGTGTAGCCTTGAGCATCTCCTGCCTCCAGTACTAGTGGAGGGAAGAGGGCTCCATCCAAGCACACTTCCCACTGTCTTCACATTGTCTCATAAGGCCAAAAATGCAACTTCCTCCTTTCATTTTGAAATGGCAGTAACTTCTACCTTATCCCTTCAGGAGAACAGCCTAGAGAGATAGAACACAGGACATCAGGACCACAGAATGGAAAGGGCAGATCCACGAGTCACACAAAAATCAAAGGCAGTGTTTGTCCAAAGATAAAGCTCCTATTTTTAGTATTTTTCACAGGCCAGACTAGCTGGTTCCACTTAGACACCAAACAAAAAAACAAAAAACTCTGAAGTACTAAATATGATTATCTTATTGAACATTTTATAAAAGAATTCCAAATACAATATTTTATTTAATCTTTATAATATTAAGACTGGTCAATATTATTATCTTCTTTTTATGATGAAGCCTGGCATCATTCTCACCTGTTGCTTTAAGGATATCATAAAATGTGTCTGACCAACCCAATAGTATTGTACTTGAAAACATTACATTTATAACAAGAAGAAAGAAAAATAAAATTCATTGAAGTTAGAGGACTGGGAGAAAATGCTAAGACACTCAGAGAAAGAGAGATAATAATGTAAATGGGATGACTACTAAGCACCTTTCTAGTTCTCTGCGTTCTAGCTCAACATTTCCCAAAGTGGTATCCCAAAGAGCGCTAGTCCACAGGCTATTCATAGATACGTTGAGAACATAAGTGTTTAATGCTCAAACAGGCTTGAGAGACTAATAAAGTAAAACCAGCCAGGTGTGATGGCTCACACCTGTAATCCTAACACTTTGAGAGGTCAAGGTAGGGGATCACTTGAGCTCAGGAGTTCGAGACCTGCCTGGGCAACATAGGAAGACCCCATCACTACAAAAAGTCAAAAAATTAGCCAGGCGTGGTGGCATGCAGCTACGGTCCCAGCTACTTGGGAGGCTGAGGTGGGAGGATTGTTTGGGCCCAGGAGGTCAATGCTGCAGTAAGCTTTGATCACACTGCTGCACTCTAGCCTGGGGGAAAGAGTAAAACCCTATCTCCAAAAAAAAAGTAAAACCAGGTGCTTTGCTGTGTGACTCCTTAGGGTCATGGACATGTATTCTATATCTCCTAATGGCTGATATTAGGCATAATTTAGGAAATATTTTTCAAATTCTTGCAGGCCACTTGCCTGCTTCGTTTTACATCGGGAATCCAGGATCTGTGGTGTCATTGCTGATCCTATTTCCAGATAGCTGATAAAGTATCTCAAAGCACTAACTCTGAGTCATTGCATCTTTGCTGCTCTCTGCTCTGAAGAACTTGGATAAGTAAAACCTGTAAATAATGCAGGAAGAAAAAAACAGCCAGTCACATCTCCATGGGCTAAATCAATGCTATACCCATCCCTATTAAAATGCAACTTCAGTCTGATTCAAGGACTTTGTGATCTCATATTTGAAACAAGAATCTGTTCTGGATAAGTAAATGATATTTGGATCTGAGGCAATCGTCATCAGTTCCTTATAGTAAAAGGCTATTTCCAATGATTTCCATATAATTAGATGTTTAAGGTCTTTTTCCTCCAACCACCCCCACATAAAACATGCTGAAACTGAATGTTCATGAAAAATAAATATCAAAAATATATTTGTATGCGATTTCAAGAATATCTGCTACATGGGCCTCTCATCCTTTTATTCTTGGTTTAAGTAACTTTTCCAAAGTCACTCAAAGCCATTTCTCAAAAACCATCATGGAACTCCAAGTCCTTTGTGTCAGTGAAGGTACTGGAATGGTGCAAAGTGGCAATGGAGCCAGGGGTGAAAGGGTGATTGAGAGCCCATTATGCTTTCTAGGTGAGGTTGAGTGATGGTCATTAATACAATGTTACTGGGAAAAATTAGATCAGACAGACCAGATGGAACAATCCTTTAAACAAGAAGAAATTGTTTGCAGGTGTAAACAACCATGAAATAGGATTCTGCTAATGAGTTTTCATTACTAGCTAAATACATAATCAAACAATTTGAGCCCTATTCACAACAGTGAGAAATCAATTATTCATCATAAATCTTAAGGTATGTATTGACTACCTTGGTATGTGTCTAACCTGGTCTATAATGAATGAATGTTTCAGTTTGATCAAGGGCATATTATTAGCACATAGGTAATGAAAAAATCAAAAACAGCTGAAAAGTTCTGAGTTTACGAAAACCCAAAGCAGTTGAAAATTTTTCTTCAAGACTTTTCTTAAATAAAAGAAATATTGATCAAGGTGAAAATTAAATGAACTGCTTTTGAGAAATTGCTAGAATAATTGGACATCTATGTTAGGAAAAATGAACCTGAACCCATATCGTATACCTATAAAATTTTAATATGAAATGGATCATAGACCCAAATGTAAAACTTCAAACAAGATTTCCAAAAGAAAACACCGAAGAAAATCTTTGTAACCTTGGGTTAGGCAAAAATGTCTTAGAACACAAAAAGCATAAATCATAAAAGAAAAAAGTGATGAATTGGACTTCATCAAAATTTAAATATTCTAAAAATACTGTTAAGAAAATGAAAAGAAAAACAATAGGCTGGGAAAAATATTTTCAAAGTACGTATCTGATAAACAACTATAGTCCAGATTACACAAAGAACTCTCAAACTCTATAATAAGAAAACAGCCTAATTTTTAAAATAGGTAATAGGCTGGGCATGGTGGCTTCTGCCAGCACTTTTGGAGGCTGAGGTGAGAGGATCACTTGAGGTCAGGAGTTCAAGCCAGCCTGACCAACATGGTGAAACCCTGTCTCTACTAAAAGTACAAAAATTACCTGGGCATGGTGGTGAGTCCCTGTAATCCCAGTTACTCTGGAGGCTGAGGCAGGAGAATAGCTTGAACCCTGGAGATGGAGGTTGCAGTGAGCCGATCACACCACTGCACTCCAGGCTGGGCGACAGAGTGAGACTCTGTCTCAAAAAATGATAATAAATAAAATAAAATAAAATAAAATGGGTAACAGACGTGAACACTTCACCAAAGAAGATATATGATGGCAAAGAAATAAATGAAAAGATGCTCAACATTATTAGTCATTAGAGAAATGCAAATTAAAATCACAATAGGCACAACCATTAAAATGACTTAAATATTTTAAATTGACAATAGTATGTGCTGTGAGGTTTGGAACTGTGGTAGACAGAATAACGCCCCCAAAAAATGTCCATATCCTAATCCCAGGACCTTTGAATATATTATATTACATGGCAAGGGAGGAATACAGCTGCAAAGGAAAGTAAATTTGTGAATCATTTGACTCTGTCTCAAAAAATAAATACCCAGGCTGTATACCCAGGCTGTATACCCTGTATACCCAGGTTGGAGTGCAGTGGCATGATAGCAGCTCACTGTAACCTCCTCCTCCTGGACTCAAGCAGTCCTCACACCCCAGCCTCCCAAGTAGCTGTGAGTACAGGCCCGTGCCACCACACCCAACTAATTTCTTTTTTTTTTTTTTTCCCTGTAGAGATGGGATTTTCACCATGTTCCCCAGGCTGGCTAGTCTTGAACAATTCCCACCTCAGCCTCCCAAAGTACTGGGATTACATGCATGTGTCACCACACCCGGCCTCATCTGACTTTAAAAGAAGGAAATTCTCCTGGATTATGCAAGTATCTGATGTAGTCATAAAAGCCTTTAAATTTGGAAGCAGGCAGAAGAGTAAGTGTCAGGGTGATTCTATATAAAAAGACTCAACCAGCCATTGCTGAATTTGCAGATAGAAGGGACACAGGGCAAGGGACGCAGGTAGCCTAAAGAAGCTGGAGAGGCAAGGGAACAGATTCTCCCATAGGCTTTCTAGAAAGGAATGCAGACTGCCCCAACCTTAATTCTAGCTCAGTGAGACCCATTTTGGATATTTGACCTCCAGAGCTATAAGATAATAAATTTAGGCCACCAAGTTTGTGGCAATTTTTATAACTGTCATAGAAAACAAACACATAAACTAATGGAAACGCTCCAAAATTGCTGATAGGCATGCAAAAGGGTGCAGCTACTCTGGAAAAATCCTGACAGTGTCTAATGAAGTTAAAAATACATCCACCATATGACCCAGCAATCCCATTCCTAGATATTTAAACAGAAATTCACGGAAATGTTTTTTGTGGCTTTTTTTCATAATTCTTCAACTGGTGAATGAGTAAACTGTGGTACACTCACACAGTGGAATTCTACTCAGCAATACACAGGGTTGAATTACTGGTCCATGCAACAACATGGATGATGCTGAAGTGAAATGAAGTAAAGTGAAAAAAAGCCAGACTCAAAAGTCTATAGACTATATGACTCATTTACATGGTTTTTTGGAAAAGGCAAACCTATAGGGACAGAAACCATCAGTGGTTGCCAGGGGCTGGAGTCAGGTGAGAAGATTGACTGCAAAGGGGCATTGTGGAATTTTTTGAGATGATGGAACCATATCTTGATTGCGATGGTGGTTCCTTGGTTGTATGCATTTGTCAGAACTGATAGAACTGTACACCAAAACAGGTGGACTAAATTTATGTGTGTGTTTTACCTTAGTATGCTCAATGATAGGTGATTGACTGATTGATTGATTGATTGATAAATAGATAGATACATAGATAGACATCCATAAATAAAATTCTCAGCTAAGTACCACTTAGAAGTCAGGCTGCATTTGAAGTCAGGGAATCAGAGAAGCCCCATCTGTAAATGGCTCCTTTCTGCTATTTTACAAGAGTTACTTTTCAGAAAAAAAGAATTTAGAACTGGAAGGAATTTAGGCCAGGAGCATTGGCTCATGCCTGTAATCCCAGCACTTTGGGAGGCCGAGGCGGGAGGATCACTTGAGCCTAGGAGTTCAAGATCAGCCTGGCCAACATGGTGAAATCCCTGTCTCTACTAAAGTTACAAAAATTAGCTGGGCATGGTGGCACATGATTGTAATCCCAGCTACTTGGGAGGCTGAAGACAGGAGGATTGATTGAACCCAAGAAGCAGTGGTTGCAGTGAGCCAAAATCATGCCACTGCACTCCAGCCTGGGCCACAGAGTGAGACTCCATCTCTCAAAAAAAAAAAGAACTGGAAAGAATTTAAAAGATAATTTAGCTCATTGATTTTCAAACCAATTTTAGGTTTCAGAATCCTGTGTCCAAATATAGTAATATTAAGTAGGTAGTGTGTGTGATATGGTTTGGCTATGTTCCTACCCAAATCTCATCTTGAATTACAATTTTCAAAACTGCCATGTGTGGTGGGAGGAACCCAATGGGAGGTGATTGTATTATAGGGACCTGTGTTTCCTGTGCTGTTCTCCTGACAGTGAGCAAATCTCATGAGATCTGATGGTTTTAAAAATGGGAGTTTCCCTACACAAGCTCTCTTTGCCTGCTGCCATTCACGTAAGACGTGACTTGCTCTTCCATGCCTTTCACCTTTGCCATGATTGTGAGGAATCCTCAGACATGTGGAACTGTGAGTCCCTTAAACCTCTTTCTTTTGTAAACTGCCCAGTCTTGAGTATTTATCAGCAGAGTAAAAACAGACTAATACAGTAAATTGGTACCAGTAGAGTGGGGCGCTGCTAAAGATACCTGAAAATGTGGCAGTGACTTTGGAACTGGGAAACAGGCAGAGGTTGGAACAGTTTAGAGGGCTCAGAAGAAGACAGGAAAATTTGGGAAAGTTTGGGACTCCCTAGAGACTTGTTGAATGGCTTTGACCAAAATGCTGATAATGATATGGACAATGAAATCGAGGCTGAGGTGGTCTCAGATGGAGCTGAGGAACTTGTTGGGAACTGGAGCAAGGGCGACTCTTGTTATGTTTTAGTAAAGAGACTGCTGGCATTTTGCCCCTGACCTACAGGTTTGTGGAAGTTTTAACTTGAGAGAGATGATTTAGGATATCTGGTGGAAGAAATTTCTAAGCAGCAAAGCATTCAAGAGGTGACTTGGGTACTGTTAAAGGCATTCAGTTTTATAAGGGAAGCAGAGCATAAAAGTTTGGAAAATTTGCAGCCTAACTGCGATAAGAAAGAAGAATCCCATTTTCTGAGGAGAAATTCAAGCTGGCTACAAAAATTTGCAAAAGTAACAAGGAGCCAAATGTTAATCCCTAAGACAATGGGGAAAATATCTCCAGGGCATGTCAGAGGTCCTCACACCAGCTCCTCCCATCACAGTCCCAGAGGCCTAAGAAGAAAAAATGGTTTTGTGATAATGAATGAGTCTCACGAGATTTGATGGTTTTAAAAAGAGCAGTTCCCCTGCACAAACTCTTTTTTCACCTGCCACCATCATGCAAGACATCACTCGTTCCTCCATGTCTTTCACCTTCCACTGTGATTGTGAGGCCTCCCCAGCCATGTGAAACTGGAAGTCCAATAAACTTGTTTTGTAAATTGCCTAGTCTCGGGTATGTCTTTATCAGCAGCATGAAAACGAACTAATACAGTGTGGTAGACACTGTTGCAAGCCCTTTGTATTACCTCTTTTAACCCCCAAAGACATCCCTATGACTATAGTTAATAATAAAAAAAAATATTGTTAATAATAACAATAAGTTTGCAGATATGGAAACTGAGGCTTATATAAGTCACACAGCTGGAGTTGTTGAATGAACATTTAAACTGTTGATTTGATTCTAAAGCACATTCTTGCAACCATTACATTTTACAGCCTCTTTTCTATATGATATCTTTTCTATCATATAGAAAAGAGGCTATTTACAGCCTCTTTTCTATATGAAATCCCTATATGATATTCCTTTAAAACAAATATGTGTGGGGCTACTTGGGCTGTGAATGTGTGTGTTTGGGTGTGTGTAGTAGGGGTGTGGGTCTGGATCCTGTTGGTGGTTTCACAATAACAATATAACTTGAATACTATTGATCCAGTCCAAACGATGATTATATAAGGAAGAATTTGAAGCCCAGAGAGGTCAAGTGACTTGTTCTAGGTCACACATCTGGTTAGTGACTGAGGCACAACTCCTGACTCTAGGTCTAATGTTACTTCCTCAACATAATGTCAACTTGCAATACAAAGCCCATTTAAAAATGTTAACACAAATAGTCCCTTAACCTATCCAAGACAAAAATCAATAGGAAAATTAACCTGATAAGTTGGCTTTCCTCTCTCTGTGCTATACTTTACCATTTTTAAAATAAAGATTGTTATATTTAAAGAAACAATGTGGATTCCACAAAAAAAAACTGGTTGTAGGCTGGGTGTAGTGGCTCATGACTCTTAATCCCAACACGTTGGGAGGCCAAAGCTGGAGGATTGCTTGAGCCCCAGAGTTTGAGACCAGCCTGGGCAGCATAGTGAGACCCTGTATCTACAAAAAATACAAATTAAAAAATTGACCGGGTCTGACAGTGCGTGCCTATAGTCCTAGCTACCCAGGAGGCTGAAGTGGAAAGATTCCTTTGAGACAATCACATATAAAGGGAACCCTGGAGAACCTCCCACCAGCCTGTACACTGGGAGGAATGCGCACTGGGGTAGAGCCACGGAAGTTTGTGCTGTTTGCAGTGGGGAGGAGCCTGGCCTCTCCTGTTCCAGGGTGGTAACCTGGGATTCAATCTGTGAGACAGCACGCCTACCAGAAGGACTCTCGCTTTGCTGAGAGTTCCTGCTTCCCTTTTTCTTCTTTTTCACCCAATAAACTCTGCCCTTCTCATCCTTCAAAATGTCAGCAAGCCTAATCTTTCATAGTTGTGTGGCAAAATCCTGGCTTTTAACTGAACTAAGGAGAGTCCTACAACACCTTGAGCCCAAAAGATGAAGGCTGCAATGTGCTATGATTGTGCTACTACACTCCGGCCTGAGTGACAGAGCAAGATCCTGTCATTAATAACCAAATAATATAATAAAATCAAAATTTTAAATGTTATTGTAAAAATCTTTTTTTAAAGGCCAAAGTCACTCAAAAGACTTGCTTGACCAGCTGATTCCAAAGTCTAGTCTTTGGCCATCTCATGATTATCTGACCCTTTCTAATAGTGTTTGTTACATGTTTTACAATCCAAATAACTTGAATTGAGTTTTATAATGGAGAAATGAATTTAATTTGTATTTCATGGGCAATACTTCCTTGTACTCCTCACTCTATTCTCAGATACAAATTCTTTCTGTACCTTGAAACCTGCACTGTACTGGAGTCCCATATATATGTTATTTCCACTGAGAACTGCACAGTAAACCTAGCTAGGAACAAAGGTTTGGCTGATCTTCCTACAAGGAAATTCCAAGAAAATATAGTAGTAGATAAAGTAAAGCAGACCAATTTAAAGCTCAATATAGGAAGTATGTGAATTTAACTGTGCCTATTCACACATAAGGCAAGAGCAAATGGATCTCTACTGATCTCATTATAGAGAACAGGGATTGTGGCCTTACATAGTTTTCAGTAGAAGGTGGGTGTGATCTGGTCTCAGTTCATTAATATGAGTCTGATTCTGTTAGTTCTGCTGACCTCTCTTAGATATTCTGGGATGTAGTCCAGGAGGCATGTCTTTCACTGGGCACTGGCTATATAGTGGGGATAAACTCACTTCATTTGCTACATCATTTGTTGAGTGCCCACTATGAGCTGTATACCGTATTCAGTGTTTTACATCTGTTATATTACTGAACTCTATATAACGTTCCTGGGGTAATCATTGTTATTCATATTTTTATCCTTTTAACTTTATATTTTGATCTTTTATCCTGATTCTAAAGATGCTAAAGAGAGTAAGTAAATTACTCAAGTTCACATGTCTACTAAGTGGTAGAGGGAATTTGAGCACAGCTCTGTCTGACTTTATATCACAGGCTCTTTTTTTTTTTTTTTTTTTTTTGGTAGATCACATTATCTTCAGAGGCAGAAGTGATGGCAGTATAGCACAATCAAACTAAGCTGGCCAAGAATTTATCCTTTACCCAAACCTGAACCTTTCTACTCCTTAGAGACCATCTGATATTTGTGTTTTGGCTGGGCTAAGATATTAAAGATTCATTAATATCCAAAGAATATTGGGATCAGAAAGAAGTTCAGAACCCATGTGGTCCAACTCCCCTATTTTACAAATTGATTCTTTATTCAACTCATGTTTACTGAGAACCTGTTATATGCTGTACAGTGCTGAGGATACAAATCCTCATGCCTTTCAGGAGATTTTGGTATAGTAGTAGCAAATGACAATAACAGAGATGCCTTAGAGCCCTGGCAATGTGAGGGTTGGGTGGCAGGGGGCTTAATGGAACACAATGAATAGGCATTCCATGCAGATTTTGGAAATTTAGAAAATGTCTTTGTTAAGTACTGGGAAAGATACAAAAGAAATAGAAGATAGCAACTCAAAAGGATTCGAGTTAAGGCCCTAGGGATAAATGGACTTGCATTAAATATCTAAGAACTGGACTGTTTGAATCTAACCTTTCCCTCTTCCTAGTTCCTTGATGGAGGCAAAAGGATGTTGTCATTAGACCCGTGCAGCCAGAACTCCTGGCCAGTGCTGTAAGAATCCATGTAGCTAGCACGAAGGACCAGATGAGAAGGAAAAACATGCAAGAAATTTTTGGTGGACGCTACTGTGGTTTGTGTAGTTTGTGTAGCCTATATGTGTCGTTGGAATTCAAGGAAATAAATAGACAAATGGGCAAGGACATGTAGTTGGCTCTTTAGGACTACTCAATACATTTATCACCCATTTAATTTCTTCTGACAACAGAACCCACCTTCTTGACACAGGGTTGGGCACTTGACCCAAGCGTGGGTAGTCACCATGTTACCAGAGCCCGGGGTTCTTGCAATCTCCCAGGAGAGAAATTGAGAGATCACTAAACATAGCAGGAAAGATGATTTGAAGTTTATTCCAGCTTGTGCACAAGGTAGCCAGCACCAAGAAATGGCAAAGGAGTAGGCTGCTCCCTGAGGGCACTGTGGGTTAGTTTTATGGGGTCTTTGTATAGAGAAAGGTTACATCGGGGCATGTATAAGAGGAGTTTTCCTAGTGCCTGTGCAGTGGCTCAACATGCTTCTTCATATGTTGTATATAGCATTAATATTTTAAATCTCCACCCCTGGGCATTAATTTTAGCATTCAAATGAAGAAGTGGTAACTTTAAGTTGGAGTTCAAGTCTAGCTACGCATGCAGGGCTCTGAGGAACCCTAGCCCCCTGAAATAGGAACTTGCAGTAAATGGCTTCTTGGATCTCTTGTAACGGATTGGATGAGAGTTACAGAACATAGAGCTTGTGGAAGGGCATTTATCCTTTCCCTCCAGATCATCTTAAGATAGTAAATAAACCAGCCTGCCTGTCTCAACAGTACTTCATTTTCCTAGACACAACTGTTGTCCCATGCAAAACCAACTACAGTGCTTCTCTGGGATTCACAAACAGAAATTGGAAAAGAGAATTTTCTTATCAGTGAGGTTGCTAAACTGGAAAGAAGAGAATCTGGGGTGCCAATAGCCACTTTCTTTGCCTTACTGAGAGCCTGACTGCTGCATGAATCCAAGCAGAGACCAGCAGAAATGAGAGATGAAGCCCTGTGACTTCGTCATCCAGTCCACAAGATGGGTTCCTGTAGTTCTTCTTTCAGTTTTGTGAGCAACTAAGATGTCCCCGACAGCTGGGTGAGCAAAGACATCCCATTTTTCCTAGTTGGTTGGTTGGTTGGTTTTGAACCGGTTTGAGATGGGTAACTGGTCATTACAAAACAGTCCTGACAAACAGGAAAATCACTCATAGAAAAAAAAATCACAAAAGAAGAAATCTAAATAGTCTCTCTCTGTGTATGAAAAGTTCTTCCTTGGCCGGGTGCAGTGGCTCATGCCTGTAATCCCAGCACTTTGGGAAGCTGAGGGGGGTGGATCACGAGGTCAGGAGATCGAGACCATCCTGGCTAACATGGTGAAACCCCATCTCTACTAAAAATACAAAAAATTAGCCAGGCACAGTGGCGGGCGCCTGTAGTCCCAGCTACTTGGGAGGCTGAGGCAGGAGAATGGTGTGAACCTGGGAGGCAGAGCTTGCAGTGAGCCGAGATCCTGCCACTGCACTCCAGCCTGGGCGACAGAGTGAGACTCCATCTCAAAAAAAAAAAAAAGTTTTTCCATTCTACTAATTAAAGGAATGGAAGTAAAACAGTAACATATTAGCTCCCTATCAGACTGAAAAAGCAAAAGGTATAATGATGCCCAGGGCTGGTTAGGGTACAGGAAAGGAATTTTCATATACTTTTGGTAGGAGTGTACCTTGAAAAGTAATCTGACCATAGGTATTGAAATGTGAAATGTGCATCCCCCTTAATGTAACAATTCCTACGCTAGCAAGTGATTCTAAGGAAATATTGCATAAGCCTATAAAGGTGTATGTACAAGAATGTTTATCACAGACTTGTTTCTAATAAGAAAAAAATGGAATAAACCTAAATGTCCTTATTTAGGAAACTATTTTTTTTTAATAATAGTATGGTGATAGAGTGGAATTTTCATCAGTTGTTGTTATAATGATTATGGCAGATCCTATGTGGTGATACAGGAAAATGTCTGTAATATACTGTCATGTGATCAAGATAGAATATAGAATAGCAAATATAGTAGGATGTATTATTCTGTTTAAGATATATGTGTTTACACCTATGCATAAACTAATCTAGAAGTCTGATTATTTCATGGGGACCCAGAATAATGGAAGCAATTTTACTTCTCAAGTTGCTTAAATATGTCACAATATTTTTCCGTTATTCTAAATTCATTTTCTTTTGAGAGGTATTATGGATGGAATGCTTGTGTCCCCCCAAAATCCATGTTGAAACCCTGCCCCCTAATGTGCTGTCATTAAGTGAGGCTTGGGGGAAGTAATTAGGATGAGATGAGAGCCCTCATGAATGCGATTGATGTCCTATAAGAGTCCCACAAGAGCCTGCTTCATCTCTAAAACATGTGAGGACAAAATGAGAAGGTGCTGCCTATGAACCAGAAAGCAAGTTCTCACCAAACACAGAATCTTTCATAATCTTGATCTTGGACTTCCCAGCCTCCAGAATTGTGAAAAATAAACTTTTATTATTTATAAGTCACTCAGCCTATGAAATTTTATTATAGCAGCCTGTGCTGATTAATTCAGGGGGAAAGGATATACAGGAAGCATCAGATCCATACCCCTGGGAATCATCACATTATGGAGGCAGTAGGCCAGTTAGACTTTGGGTAAGCCTTCCTGGAATGAAGAATAGATACCGATTGATGGGCATGATATGGAAGGAACATGTAAAATTTTCATATAGTCCAAAAAATTGGAGCTAACGTAGAAATGGCTTAAATCGCCATGCCTTTTCTTCCTTCTGTGCCAAGCCCACTATCACTAGAAGTAGACCTGTATTCCCAGGTTCTACTACAGCTCTTGACATTTTGATTAATTCATTTTATTGACAGGACTCCATTCTTGGGATTTCTAGAAAGCTGGTGATGTTTACTGGGCTACCAGAGAAGTTTCAGGTTGCCATACTTTTCAGGTGGAACCATTTTTGCTGCACTTTTTAGGTTGAACCATTTGAAATGGCTACCACAAACCACTTTGGCCAACAGAAACAAAAACTATATATGGTTCATTATAACACACACTGATATATAAATTTATATTCCATATGATGTACGAGATGATATCTTCAGTAGCCCATTAGTTAAGAAGTGGCATGTATTTAACGTGACCAGGTATTTGGCTCCCCAAGTTTGAGTGATGTAAAAATGGGACTGTGTACTTTTGCTACCATTAGTTTGAAACTTTTAGTAGAAACTCAGTTGTTCTAGCTATGGGTCTCTCCTCCACTTTATTGCATCTATATTGCAGTGCTCATCCCTCACACTCACCACAAGAAGCTCTTACCATAGGCTTGTTGCTTCTACTTCCAAGAACTATTAAACACAAGGCATAACATAAAATCAAACTGTGACGGCTCTCTGAAGCTGAAGCATGCTCTGTCAAAGATGAGAGAGCAAAGCTAAATCAAACAATGACTTGGACCTTTTAGGTGGCCTAAGTTATAAATTGCAAGGCAGCAAAGATAATTGAGAATAATGTAGGAAAAGCTAGAATCAACATAAGTCATTTAAAAAGGATAACAAGATATATCAACTGGACTGATTTTGAGGCAGGTTTGAAGTCGGGTATGTTTGCAAGGCACCAAAATAGGTGATTAGATACAATATTAAGCATAATGTGCAGGAAAAGCAATCAGATGAAGCAAATCAGTTTCCTGGACCCTAATGCAGGGAATGTGGAGGTTTTCATTAAATATCAAATTAAATTTAGATTTATGGCTGCTGTTGATCCACTAGATTTAAACTGACATTATCACACCATTATTTTTTAATTCCTTGCTGTAGATGCTTTATTAAACAAACAAAAAATAGACTGGAAGCAAAAGTCAGCACCAATTTCTAAATAATTTTTGCATTTTCTCATAATTATTTCAATCTGTGACCATTTATTCCCTGCGTTGATATCACACAGACTACACTGCTAGTATAGAATATTATGTTACGGTGTAGATGAGACACAGGGGAAAGACATTTTTTAACATTGACCTTTTTTTAAAAATAAATGACCCAAATTATTAACATTTAAAAAAAATATTTCCATGACTGATGATACTAGAAGCAATAGAATTTGTCCAGAGAAAGTAGCACTGCGGTGTTGATTTTCTAGGAGGTGGTTTTTAGGAAAGGTAAGATGCATTGAGGCAGTAATGCAGGAGCCAGAATGATAGATGTGAGAGTTTTCTGAGAGAAATTGTCATTCCCAAATATGGGGATGAATAGAACTCAGTTGCTTTGTTCCAGGAGATATGTCTGAGTCCTGAGAGGAACAAAGCAGTCTCCTCCATTCTTCTGCTTTGCTGAGGAGACCCAGAACAGACACAACCAGTAGCAGAGTGCAGATGAAGCCAGTATAAGGCAGAACCACATAGAGGGAAGAAGCTGGGATTTTACCCCCAATAGAAGAAAAGACAGCAGCTAAAAGGAACCTGAAATGTGACTAGGTCATGATGTGCAGCTGTCTGAAGAAACTGGAGAAAAAAAAGTGGCACGTCTACCCAGGAATAAGCTGCCTTCACTGGCCCCACTGCTGTGTGAGTTTCCTTTCCAGAGCTATCTACCAGGACTCCATCCTCAGCTCATAACTGGCAGGAATTTCCAAGCATTGCATTCTCACCTCTGAAGGGGGCAGGCCTACCAGGACACCTTGGAGCATTCCTACATCCTCCATTCCCAGGTGCAGATATAAAATGGGACAGGGCTCCAGTGATGCTGCTCTTATTGACTTGCAGATTGATTGATTGATTGATTTCTTTTTTTTTTTTTTTATCAGAGTCTCACTCTGTCACCCAGCCTGGAGTGCAGTGGTGCAATCTCAGCTCACTGCACCCTCCACCTCCCCGGTTCAAGCAATTCTCCTGCCTCAGCCTCCCAAGTAGCCGGGATTACGGGTGTGCACAACCACAACCACACCCGGCTAATTTTTGTATTTTTAGTAGAGACGGGGTTTCACCATGTTGGCCAGGCTGGTCTCAAACTCCTCACCTCAGGTGATCTGTCCACTTCGGCCTCCCAAAATGCTGGGATTATAGGCATGAGCCACCATGACTAGCCAGACTTTTGCAGATTTCTTGTGCAACCTGGTCCTGCCAGGCTTACCTGCCTGGTACTTCCACAGCTGAACCATCATGGCTTCATGTCTTGGTTCCCTGACCTGTAGTATCTACAAATCCCTTTTGGTTATTAGGACTTGTAGTCATTACTGTCTCAAGGCTGTCTTTTCCTTTTGCCACCTATTGCTCATCAGGGAAATAATTCAATCCTTCTCTGTTCCAAGGGGTAGGAAAAGAGCACCTTCTACCCTGGAACATTGGAATAAGAAGAGTTTGGGGGGCAGAGGGGTGGAGATTGGTGTTTTTCTTGACCACCTGCTAATATTATTAGAATTTAGTAGAAAAGGAGCTTCCAGTCCCTTTCCTCACCCCGTAGCCCCAGCTCAGAAGACCCTAGTATGCCCCAGTGAGCCCAAAATCCCATATTCACAATGGCAGTGTTTGTTTCCCACAGTGCACATGAAATACAAAATGATAAGTTGACTGTTGATGGTACCTAAGGGAGTTTTCAATGGCATAAGTACATGCATGGGACCATTTGAGTAACGGAACTATCCTCTTATATCAAACTCATGAATTTATGGGTTGTTTAGGATGAAGCTAAGGTAAAAGAAGTGAGTATATTTAAAGAACAATAATACAAGAGGTACAGAGATATAGAGAAAATACTGAAGGGCTGTGCAACTGCCTGGAGATTAAGATAACTCTGCTGGAAGATTTTGTGAACAAAGGTGAAACTACTGCAGCAGTTGACCTGGATGGTTTTATCAGGAGCCTTGTGCTGGACTAGGTCCTCAATTTCATACACTGCCCTAGAGACTGACATAATGCCAGGCTGAGCAAACCACAAGCCAGTGTCAGAATGCAAAACATAGATGAGCTCAGGTTGTGCCTGCCAACTTAGAACCCAGACCCCAGCCTTATCCCACCTGATTGGGTAGCTTCTCCTTTGGACCCCAAACATGAAGGTGTTGATTACTCTCCCAACCAGTGCCATGGCACTGCTGACCTATCCTTCTAGGGATGGCTCCACAGATTGCATCTGGAGAACCTGAGGGGCAGAAGAAGGAGTTCAAAGGTGAGTTCCACCACCCATCCCCAAGGGGAAATCAGTGTAGTCTGGGGATACCAAACTCCATAGAGTCAAAGTGGTGAGAATTATCTCTATTGGTCTCTATAATAATAAGGATCACAGTTACAGTGCCCCTCTGAGTGAGGATCTGTAGAGTACCGTGTGAAAATATATTCGTGGATAAACATTGACATGGATACTCAGAAATGTGACTTGCTTTCTTTCTGGTTGTGGTCTCTGTTACAACTGCTTGAGCTTTTTTGACTAATAAATGAATAGATACTGAATAATAACAGCAAATACCTATACAGTTAGCATATATCAGTCTCCTTGAGCTGCTGTAACAAATTACCACAAACTTGGCAGCTTATAATACTAGAAACACATTCCGTCACAGTTCTGGATGCCAGAAGTCCCACATCAACACATCAGCGAGGCCACACTCCCTCTGGAGGCTCTGTGGGAGAGGCCATTGTTTGCCTCTTCCAGCCTCTGGATGGCTTTTGGCGTTTCTAGGCATTCCTTGGCTTGTGGCTACATCTCTCCAAACTCTGCATCCATCTTCCCATCACTTTCCCTTCTGTGTGTCTATCTTGAAGTCTTCTGTCTGTCTACACATCCTCTGTCTGTCACTTGTAAGGACACATGAGTAGATTTAGGGCCCACCCTGACAATGCAAAGTTAACTCCCTGCCTCGAAATCCTTAATCACATCTGCAGAGACCCATTTTCCAAATAAGATAGCATTCATAGATTTCAGGGAGGATTAGTCAGGGTTCTCCAAAGAAACAGAACCAACAGGATGTGAAGAGATAGTATTGATTTTAAGGATTGGCTCACACAAGAGTGAAGGCTTATAGCAAAATCTGAAGGGGTAGGCCAGGAAGCTGGAGCCAGATGCCTGGGACTAGGTGCAGTTTGAGTCCAAAGGCAGTCTGCTAGTGATACAGGAGCTAAAAAGAAATTATTTAGGTAGTTAGTGAGGTTAAGAGAGTCCTCAGTAAGTCCTCCCTTTTAACAAAAAGCAGCCCCCAAATCATTTCTCTAGTAACGAAAAGCCTGAAAACTCAAGCTGCAGACATAGAAAAGCAAACTAGAAGCTTGCACAGGTGAATGCCAGCAGCTGTGCCAATAGGAAAAGGCTATCTGTAGGCCAGGCATGTTCAACACGGCAGGTCCATCTTCCCTTTTCTTTGTCAACAACATGTATAGTTAGGAACAGACAACATGGCGCAAGCCAGGTAGAGAACCCATCTCCATAATAAAAGAGTAGAGTGGGATGGCCAGCTTCCTCATACGCTATGCAAACGTCACACCTGGTCTGACCAATCTCTCGGGCCCTATGTAAATCAGACGCTACCTCCTCAGGCTCATCTATAAAAGCCCATGCATTTCACTAGAAAACCAGAAGAACCACTCGGGTGCCCCTCTCTCTGCAGGAGAGAAAGCTATTCTCTTTTCTTTTACTTTCACCTATTAAGCCTCCACTCTGAAACTCACTTCTTGAGTGTCTGTGTCCTTGATTTCCCTGGTGTGAGACGATGAACCTCGGATACTTACCCCAGACAACAATGCTGCTTCACTGGCAGCATTCGTTCTTATTCAAGGGAAGCCAGTCTTTGATCTATTAAGGCCTTCAGCTGATTGGCTGAGGTCCACCTACATTAAGGAAACAATTTAAGAGTTAATCTCACCCCAAAAACACCTTTACAGAAACATCCAGACTAATGTTTGACCAAATATCTGGGCACCATGGGCCAGCCAAATTGACACAACATTGACCATCATACAAGTATTAGATGTGGATGTATTTTTGGGAGCCATTATCAGCCTGCCACAGTCAGTTAATAAATTATAGGCAATGTTCTAAGCTTTTACATATATTGACTGGTTTAATATGTACAATGACTTTGAGAGTAGAATTGCTGTTGTTATCATCATCCCCATTTTACAAATGAGGAAGCTGAAACAGAGAAGATAAGGAATCGGACTTAAGTCACACTGCTTGTAAATGATCGAGCCAGGATTGGACCAAGCAGTCTAGCTTAATCCAATTAAGTTTGGAAAAAAGGGTCACATTTCTGGTAAACCTCCATCTTTATTGTCTCATGTACAGTTACATTCAATATTTGCTATAGCTGTCTGGATAGATTTTACTTGCTAATTCATTATGTGAGAGTGATCACTACTCTAAGGGTTGGGTAGTTTCTGTAGCCATTTCTTCTTTCTCTTCCTCCTACTGCAGTGATTACCTTACACCCTATTTTGACTTTGTGCAGGTACCTCAGATAATAGCCTCAGTCATCTGACATTTAATAAACATTCACTCAGTGCCTGTCTCATGCTAGACCCAGCTCCAGGCATTTTGGGTGCAGGGAAGAACTCCAAGCTCTATTTCAGTGTTTTCAGCTTCCTCCAAATCCGCATGTTCTATCATTATCTTCCCTTGAGCAGATGCTGAAAATTGGCCCAGAGCTGCTAAGAGGAAGCCTTTCCTCTGACTCAGTTCCAGGGGTTACCTGCAGGCATAGGTGAGACTTTAAATATATATATATCAATCTTGGGGGAAGATAGCAAGGTTGTTAAAGCAGATATAATCATCCAGGCTTTTCCTTATCTCAAAATCTAGCTATAGCCGAGATATCCAGCACATCACAAGGATAAGCCAGATGTAAACAAAGACCTGGGGAGGGCTTAAGTAGCTTTATATCACTTCCTTCCAGGTTCTCAGCAGAGCAAAAAGAATCTCCAGCTACTTATACAGAAATGTTATAAAATCAAAGCATTTTCATGTCTGTTTCCCTTTTCCTAACCACTTCACATCCCTGTTTCAGAAGATCCAGATTTTAATGGCTAAGTAGTTTTGTGTTGTCTATTATGATTAAAGTTTAACAACAATCCTTTTTTGTTTCAGTAGGACTTCAGTTTCCTAAGTGCATTCACATGTGTGGTCTGGTTCAGCCTCCCAACAACCTTGCTGGATAGGCCAGGAATGTTGCCTTCTTTTTTTCTTTCTTTCTTTTTTTTTTTTTTCTTTTTGAGACAGAGTCCTACTCTGTTGCCAGGCTGGAGTGCAGTGTACTGAAACCTCCACCTCCCAGGTTCAAGTCATTCTTCTGCCTCAGCCTCCCAATTAGCTGGGACTACAGGCCCGCGCCACCACACCAGGCTAATTTTTATATTTTTAATAGAGACCGGGTTTCACCATGTTGACCAGGATGGTCTCGATTTCTTGACTTCATGGCCCACCTGCCTCGGCCTCCCAAAGTGCTAGGATTACAGGCGTGAGCCACCGCGCCCGGCCGTTGCCTTCTTTTATAGATGAAAAAGCTCAAACTCTGAGGAGGGAAGTCCCCAGAGCACACATGGGGTAAGTTGGGCTTTCTCCCTTTAGTCTTTAAATGTCCCTGCATGAAATGAGCACAGTATTTAACACCAGAAAATAGGAGGGAGCCACCTTCTACCTTCTTCTGAACAGTAACAGCAGTCATCTCTATTATAGAAATGTAAACATTCCTGTGATCCTTTAGAATATCTCCACAGTCTAAATGATTTTCAAGCTGAGTAAGTTTTAAGTTCCTTAAATAAAGTTATTGAAAATGACCTAATAAGTTGCATGCAAAAATTTAAGTACTCTACCCATTACAACCTATTATGCTATAACAAGGGAAACATATATTAGGAATATTTCTTTACTGCACTTATTTTACATAGTGCAGACCTGATGACAGAAACTAAGCTCCTTGGATTAAACTGCTTCAACCTGACCTGATTTATTGATCCATTTTTAAGTTATAGCTAGCTGCACATGAGTATGAAACGTACCTTTTTGGCCTGAGAAAGTGTGAATGCATGTTCTAAATGCAGTGTTTCAAAGTAGTGTTTTACTATTATTTTATTTGTGCTAAAAGTTTTCTAAGTCAAGTTTTATCAGGGTTTCTGGAGCATAGTTCATGATATATGTGAGTATATCCATCTATACCCCCACATGTAGATACTGTTGATAGCTGTTGTGATACCTCGGTTGTTGCCTTCTTAGTTTAAAATAATTTAAGCAAGAGACACACAGTGAAGGAGATGCAGCATAGAGCAGTTTATTGCAAAGGAGAAAGAATGCTCTGAAAGTTAGGTGCAGAATAGATATTACACCCTGAGAGAGGATTTGGGACAGGCTGCTCCTATGGATGAGACAGCAAAGACAGGCACTAGGGAGACCCCCTTTGTGGGAGTCTTACATGATAATTCATAAGTGGTTGGGAAGAGGTGTTACTGGTAAGCATGTTCTGGGTGATCCTCTGAGTGTACATGCGCAGTAGCTATACATACTTGTTCACATGTCACATGTCTCATTATCATCTTAAATCTCCACCCTGGGTGTGTTTTTTACTATTATAATGAGTAAAGCGTCAGTGTGAGGACTGGACAAATCAAAATGTGCGTGCTCTCTACAGGGGAAGTTTCCTACTGAAGATAGCCTTGCTTGACCAAACTTGAGTACAGTGCGAATGCTGAAGCTTATTGTGCTGACTGTAGGGTTGCCACATCCCAGGAATATGGTCATCACTTTTTTGACTTCCTATCCTGCTTCAATACCTACATACATATGCTATACGCAGTTAAAAGAATGTCTATGGTGCCCAGCTGCTTTATGTGTATCAATCTTAAGCTGTGTGACCTTAGACAAGTTACTTAATCTTTCTAAGAATTAGAGATAAGATGAATAATCACATCTATCTCATGAAGTTATTTTGAAGAATAAATTAAATAACCACTGGAAAATGATTGATATAATAGCCTGCCCACAGTGAGCACTTACTACACATTATCTATTGTTATTCACAGGACAATCTCATTTATGCAAAGTGCCTTAGCAATATAAAGGAGAATATAAAAGAGAGTCAGGGAAAAAAATGGTCTCTGTATTACTATCCTGCTTCTGCTATAACAAATTGCCACACATATGATGGCTTAAAACAACATGAATTTACTATCCTACTGTTCTATAGATCAGAAATTAGTTTCAATAGGCTAACATCAAGGTGTCGGCAGGCTTGCATTCTTTATGGAAGCTCTATGGGAAAATCCATTTCCTTGCCTTTTCAAGCTTCTAGAGTGACCCCTTCTTTGAGCTTCAAAGCCAGCAATAAATGGATGATCAAGTTTTCTACGGTATCACCTTGATATTCCTCTTCTATCCCTCTGCCTTTCTCTTACAACAGCAGTCCCCAACCTTTTGGGAACGAGAGACCAGTTTCATGGAAAACAATTTTTCCATGGAGTGGGATTGAGGCAATGATTTCAGGATGATTGAAGCACATTACATTTATTGTGCACTTTATTTCTATTATTATTACATTGTAATATATAATGAAATAATTATATAACTCACTATAATGTAGAATCAGTGGGAGCCCTGAGCTTGTTTTCCTGCAACTAGATGATCCCATCTGGGGATGATGGGAGACAGTGACAGATCAGGCATTAGATTCTTACGAGGAGCACGCAACCTAGATCCCTTACTTGGCACAGTTTATAGTAGAGTTTACACTCCTATGAGAATCTAATGCCACTGCTGATCTGACAGGAGACGGAGCTCAGATGGTAATGTGAACAATGAGGAGTGGCCGTAAATACAGATGAAGCTTCACTAGCTCATGTGCCACTCACCTCCTGCTGTGCGGCCCAGTTCCTAACAGGCCACAGACCAGTACCTCTCTGTGACCCAGGTGTTGGAGACCCCTGTCTTATAAGGATTCTTGTAATTATGTTGGTGTTACCCAGATAATTAGGACAAACCTTAACATTCTTAACTTAACCATATTTACAAAACCCACATATTCACAGATCATGGGGATTCACAGGTCATTCCTTTTGTCATGCAAGTGCACATATTCACAGGTTCTGGGGATTAGAATGTGGACATCTTTGTGGGAGAGAAATTATTCAGACTACCACAGTTTATGCCAAATATATGCCATAATAACCACATATTAAAGTTCATGGAGTCTGCTCCTTAGAGAGTTCTAACTCAGAGCTTTTTGTCTTATTTTGAGGCTATTCTCATAAACTTGATACTTTATTTCTTTGTAGCCTAGTACCAATTGGAAATAGTCAATTATTTGGTGTTTCAGGATAACATAAATTTAAAAAATAAGAAGAAGAAATAGTCAATTGTGTGTGCCTGGGAAAGGCTGGGAAATTAGGAAATTAGGAAAGTCTGGGAAGTTCTGCCCACGTCTCATTGTCCCTTCCTTGGTCACATGCCTGCCCACTCCCCAACTCAAGGAAGAATAGAAAATATCAGCTGATGCTCAAGAAAAAAAAAAAAATAGTAAACTCCCCCAAACCAGTATCTGTCAATCTGTCACATTTTCTGCCTGTCATAATAATCCAGTTGGAAAGGAAAGCAGAGGAGAGGCTAAGAGGGTAGAAGTGACTGAAAGGGAATACAGAAGCAACTAAGAAAAGCTTTCACATTATAGTTTGCTAAAGGCCCATGAGGAAGAAAGCAAGGGTCTTTAGATGACCTTCAATGCATCTGGCATCAATGACTTAGTCTGGTTTGGTTTGCAGAGCCTTGGACACTGGGCATACTGTTTTCTAAAAGAGCTCAGAACTACTGTACAATATCCCAGGCTAGATTAGGAGACCAGTGAATAGACCCATGTTCAATGCAAATAGAAGTATTCTTCTACTGAAAATAATGTAATATCCAGAAGATATCAAATTTATCTTTTCAAACAAGTAAAAGGAATATCCAGCAATACTTTTCAAATAAAGGAAAATATTTTCCCTTTTTGCTTTCTATAGCTAATTAAAAGCAGAAAGACACTAGAGGACTGAAAATTGGCCCGAAAGCACAGGCTAAGTCCAGTGATTGAAATGATCGAGATGAGTTTTCTAGTATATTTCTTTCCTTATCACAAAACCTCCCTATTACTTCTAGAAGCAATAACTTTTTTTCCATTCTTTTGTAATTTGTTTTAGATAGCATTTTGAGTATCAGGTCAACTTTTCTCTGGGTTTGAGGAATTGGGAAACAAAGTTTGAATGCAAAGTTGCCTACAACTTACTTCGAGTGTTTTGGTAAAGTAAAACAGTTGGAGAAGAAGGGAACAAACTGGGCACTCCTAAGGAAAATAAAAACATCAGGCAAGGTTATGAATTTTAAGCCTTGTGTAACCTTTGCAGCATGTCAGAACTTAGAGATCATCATCATCATCTTCCGCACTTTCAAAATGACCATGACAATATATACTAGCCCACAAGTCCAGTGCTAGGAGAAATGAAGGTACTTGACTGAAGTAGGTTTAAAAAATATTGTTCACCTAAGAGGCATCTAATATCCTAACTTCTGTGTTTTAAAACTTTTTTATTTGGCTTTCATGGGACTTTGAGATTAGAAGAGCCTGCACCTGTCAAAACCCAAGAATAAATCAGTACTTAATGAAACACTTGGTCATACAAATAAAAACATTTTCCAGCCCTAATTAGAGTAAGTTGATTAGATGAGATTAATATTTGTAAAACTACAGGTGAGCCACTTCTTGGTTCAAAAAATTGCTTTTCTGCAAAATGGATTGTGAAGTACAAATGATATATTAGATAAGAAAGTATAAAGTAGCCTAAAATACTACACAAATGCACACTGTAAATGTTTTCAATGAATTTGTTCATACACGAAAGAGGTATCCTTACTATTGTCTAAAGGTGGGCAGGCCTATGCAAACCTATCCTCAAAGTCCAAGGAAGCTGAGAGGCCAAAGAAAGAGACTGACAAATCCTGTTTCTCAGAAAGAATCATTGAATAGGGACTTACAAACAGAAGCCATGTCTGGGTCTTATGCAGTAGCAAGACAAGATGGTAGATCCCCATACCATTAGCCCCAGACTTGGGGCTTATATGCCATAGGGAAAGGCCATATGTGCTTCAGAAGGGATGCATAGAACAATTGCTTAAGGGTAGGATTTATGATATGTACACTCTCTTATACAAGGAACAACAGATAAACTAGAAATCTTGAAGATTTCCAGAACTGGAGTTAATCAGAAATCAACATGGCAGATTAGCATTCAAGATGAAGTTGCTATAGCCTCCATACTCCACCTCCATAATCTAGCTCTGACAACTTCACATGCCCTCCTCTTCCATGATAGTCCCTGAGGCTTTAGGGAGGATGATTTACATCGTATAGCTTTAGCAGCAGTGAGTTGGCATTGGAAAACAGATTGGGCCCAGTGGGATTCCAAATGAGGAAGGTTCACAAGCTCTGTGGAATCATTTCTTGGTCTTCAGAGTACTATGGCTTTGGTTTTCTCAGGAGAAGTAAAACAGTGAGAGATACATAACATTAATAGTTTGAATAGTAGAAATATAATGCACACAAGGATTACAATCAAAAGAGAATTGGTATGCCTGAATGAGAGCAACAAAAAAGAACCTGGTCCATTAGGGACCCAACTAAAAGCATCATCAAGAAAATTAAAACCCGGTAGTTCTTTAGAGACTTCTTATAGCCAGGAAATTATCCAGGATTTAAAAACTCAAAAACAATGGCTAGGGCTAGAATCTAATAATTAATGGGTCTACTATAGTTTTCTTCTAAAACATATTTTTTTCTCTTTAGTTTCCCCATTTCTCCTAAGGATAAATTGTAGTAGGACTAATTTATTTGGAAAATAAATTTTAGTCTCATTTTACTTGGCCTGGTTATTTGCATAAAGTGCACAAGAATAGTGATTAGCCATATAGGATTCCTTTAAGTTGACTTTGCTGGAGCTTTCATAAGGAATTGCAGATTAAACTTTTTAAAAGCCTTAAGACTAGGAAGCCAAGCTAAAGATTCACCATTAGACTGTGCTTGCAATACCTGCATGAACTGGGTGAGTTCCCCTCTTCTTGAGTTCCCCAAATATCTTGATGTTCTTGGGCCTATCAAAAAATGGCATTCGTTACTTACCACAGTTCAGGAACCTTGCAAGGGAAACATATAAACAAGGTACTAGGCCAGTCTTTCCAAAAGGCTTTTTATTGGCTCTGTAGCATCAACATTAATTCCTCAAAGGAGTCTGGTCCTATATGAAAATATGGCATTCCAGTCAAAGCCTTGGTAAAATGACCAGTGTCTCCAATTGTGTCCTGTTAGAAAAAAAAAACCTGATTCTTATTAAACTTATATAAATAATTATATTGCCATAAAATAAGAATACTTATAAATAGTTTCCAAGTTCTGGAGAAATCAGGTAGAGAGAAAAGCAAATTTTGCTCACAAAAGTATGCTTTACCCAATCTATAAGCTATTAATTGCTCAAAAGAAAAAGGTTTTCTTGACTCTTCTTCAATCAGAGTAGCAGCCTTGCAAACAAGATGTTGTCTGTTCACATTGGAACTGCCATCAGCAAACAAAGCAGCTCTTTGTCAGTCAGGTGAGAGCTATTTATTGGGCACTGTAGAATCCAGCGTCTCCATAGAATCCAGCATCTCCTCACATAGTCTAGAGTCAGTAATAGGGAAAAGGAGGCTGTCTGCTCATATTTCCTTCTTGCGCTGCCCACGTAGCATGATCCTACATAAACTATTTATATTTTATTATAGAATTCTTTGGGGTACTTGTATTAGTGAGGGTTCTCTTAGAGGGACAGAACAAATAAGAAAAAAAAAATATATATATATATATATATCTGAGTCCCAAAACTAAAGAACTTCGAGTTTCATGTTCGAGGGCAGGAAGCATCCAGCATGGGAGAAAGATGTAGGCTGGGAGGCTAGGCCATCTTTCCTTTTCATGTTTTTCTGCCTGCTTTATATTTGCTGGCAGCTGATAAGATGGTGCCCACCCAGTTAAGGGTGGGTCTGCCTTTCCCAGCCCACTGACTCCAATGTTAATCTCCTTTGGCAGCACCCTCACAGACACACCCAGATTAATACTTTGTATCCTTCAATCTAGTCAAGTTGACACTCAGTATTAACTATCACAGCACTGCTATCACCATCAGAGTATTTCTCTGACATCACTCTAGACAGCATGGGTATTTCAGGTGCCAAGCTCATGTTATGTCCTCTAGTCATAGGGGTGGCTTCAGTTAATGTCCCATAGCGAGGTAGTAAATGCCCCTCAACTGGAAATTCTCTAGTCCAAAGTCCCATTAGTTGTCACGAGGAGGTGGCTCACAGGCGTTTGCCATAAACCCCAGTGAATGATCCATGAAGGTCTATCAAGTAGAGAACTTGTCCCTACCAGCACTCCAGCATCTATTCTACACTCTGAGGACTCAGGCAGTCTTACTGGTTCCCATTTAGCGTGTTCAAGTAACATTTCTCAAATGGCACGTTTACATGCCTTCAGTTCTGCAATACTAGGTAAGGGAAACATTTCCCAGTCAGACACAATGCCTATTCCCATAAAACATTTAGGTGAAAAAGACACAACTACTTTACATAAAGCTTAAACATTTTAACTTTTATAATCCTATCAGTCTTTGCATTCTTATGTGCTAGTCCCAGAAATTTTTCTCTCTACCTCCAGACCATTTTACCCTCTATGGTGAAAAAGGCTGTGGGTTCCCAGCAGAAGGTTGAACCCAGGCACCTTTTATCAATCTTTATCTTGATTGACCTGCCTCAGCATTGCCCTAGGCATTTGTGACTCAGCTTTCTCATTGTAACTGCCTTCTGAATTTTTTAATTTCTCTAATCTAGAGTAAATACAGAAAACTGATTTGGGGCTCTTTAACAATGGGGGACCAGCAGGGGCTCCCTTTGGCCCACTCAGCCTTCAATAGTACTGTACTAAGACCTTTGTTTTAACACCATCAGCTTCCATTTTATTCATTTCATGTCTTAATAACCATCTAAAGATTTCCACCCTGCTGAGACTAGTCCCATGACTCTCCCTTTCTTTTTGTGTCTTAGTTTCACCCCACCTGTGTTTTTAAATTTACCCACTTTTTTTTTGAGCATGCTGATAGGAGCTTTTTATTCCTTTTCTTTTCTTTTCTTTTCTTTCAGACAGGGCAAAACTATGCTGCCCAGGCTGGTCTTGAACTTCTGGACTCAAGTGATCCTCCCACTTCAGCCTCCCAAAGTGCTGGGATTACAGGCATGACCCACTGTGCCTGCCCTAATTTATCTTATTTTTAAATAACTGTTTAAAATGTTTTACCTTCCTAGGATGAGTTATTTGATTATCCCTCTGCCTTTCCCCATTTAAGATTCAGAGGGGAAAGCTGAGACAGCAAATTCAATAAGACTTCTTGAACTGTTGTTTGATTCTGTAAGCATTTATCATGACTTGGGTAATGGGCGTATTCAGCAGGTGAATATCTCTGTTATTATAAAGCCAGTCCCCCATGGTTTGCATACAAAGCATATCAGCCACCTATAATACTAGCTCTCACCTGTGACTGTCAGCCATTACACATACCAAGGTCAAGTCCTCTCACAATACAAAGTAATCTTTGGTACTCCCAAAGCCAAAGAGATCAGTAACATCACACAAAAGGCAGCAGGGTTTAGACATGAGAGGAATCTGTCTGCTTATAACACTTAGGGTTCCATGAGAAAAAAACAGAGTTTCCCCCAAAAAAGAGGAGTCTGGCACTGTTTCTGTTTTCCCCAAGTCATCCTAGGGTGTCAGAAATTCCTTTTAAGTCCCTCATGTGGCATTGATGTTACTGGGAAGGGGTCCTGATGCAGACTTCAAGAAAGGGTCTTGGATCTCGCACAAGGAAGAATGCAGGGCAAGTCCATAAAGTGAAAGCAAGTTTATTAAGAAAGTAAAGAAATAAAGAATGGCTTCTTCATAGGCAGAGCAGCCCCAAGGGCTGCTGGTTGGCTATTTTTATGATTATTTCTTGATTTTATGCTAAACAAGGGCTGGATTATTCATGAGTTTTCCAGGAAAGGGGTGGGCAATTCCTGGAACTGAGCATTAATCCCCTTTTTATACCATACAGGGTAACTTCCTGACGTTGCCATGGCATTTATAAACTGTCATGGTGTTGGTGATAAGGCTTCTTGAACTGTTGTTTGATTCTGTAAGCATTTATCATGACTTGGATAATGGGCATATTTAGTGGGTGAATATCTCTGTTATCATAAAGCCATCATTTTAGCATCCTAATGCATTATAACTAATGTATAAAGACCTATGGGTACGACTAGAGGTCACTTTCATTGCCATCTTGGTTTTGGTGGGATTTGGCCGCCTCGTTTACCACATGCTGTTTTATCAGCAAGGTCTTTGCAACCTATATCTTGCGCTGACCTCCTAGCTCATCCTGTGATTTAGAATGCCTAACCTTATGGGAATGCAGCCTAGTGGGTCTCAGCCTTATTTCACCCAGCCCCCATTCATAATGGAGTCACTCTGGTATGAACGCCTCTGACATTGAGAGTGGCAAGAGAAAGGATAGACAAGGAAAAAGAGAAACAAAAAGAATTCAATTGACTGAGAAGTTTTACAGAGAGAGCAGAGGCCTTAGAACAAAACATATCTATACATATATAGCCCAAATATTATTTTTAACTAAGTTGACTTTTGACTCTGAACTCTTTAACAAACATTTTTTCTAATTGTAATTCCTACTGAAATCATTTTACTTTGCTTTTGCTGCTGGCTGGGCTCCGGTCAACAAATGGACAGCCTAGAGAAGCAGCCATCTTACTGTAGCAGCAGTTCACCGCCCTTCCTTACGACCCTGTGATATACAGCTCTCCAGTAACCAATCACTCTAAACACGCTGGCATTTTCAGCATGTCTCTGTACTTGTGCACAGTCTTCTAAAAAGTGAGCCCCAGCACTTTGGGAGGCCAAGACGGGTGGATCACAAGGTCAGAAGATCAGACCATCCTGGTTAACATAGTAAAACCCGGTCTCTACTAAAAATACAAAAAATTAGCCAGGCGTGGTGGCAGGGGCCTGTAGTCCCAGCTACTCAGGAGGCTGAGGCAGGAGAATGGAGTGAACCTGGGAGGTGGAGCTTGCAGTGAGCTGAGATCACGCCACTGCACTCCAGCCTGGGCAACTGAGTGAGACTCCATCTCAAATAAAGAAAAGTGAGCCTCACCACTCCACATACAAAGGGCTGCCACCCTAGGATTTCCCCTGCAGATGCTTCACTCTGTTTGCCCACTTCTTAGCCTCTCAGTTCCTGGCTAACTTGCCACATGTTTTGTGGTGGACAAGTAACATGGTGTGAATTTAGATCCCCACCCAAATCTCATGTCAAATTATAAACCCCAGTGTTGGAAAAGGGGCCTGGTGGGAGGTGATTGGCTCATGGGGATGGACATCCCCTTGCTGTTCAAATTATGGACAGTGAATTCTTATAAGACCTCATTATTTAAAGGTGTCTGGCACCTTCCCCTTCACTCTCTTCCTCCTGCTCTGGCCATGTAAGACCTGTCAGCTTCCCCTTCGCCTTCCACTATGATTGTTTCCTGAGCCCTTGCCAGAAGTAGAAGCCTGTACAGCCTACACAACTGTGAGCCAGTTAAACCTCTTTTCTTTATAAATTACCCAATTTCAGGTAGCTTGTGTGAGAACAGACTAACACAGCACCTTCCCCTAAAAGTCTGAGGAAGCCGAGAGACCAAATAAAGACGCTGACAAATCCAGTTTCTCAAAAACATTTGATGGTGACTTAGATACAGAAACCATATCTGTGTCTCAGGCTACAGTGAGACAAGACGGTGGATCCTCATGCCATTACCCCCCAGACCTAGGGCTTATACACCACAGGGAAAGGGTATATGTGTTTCAGAAGGGATGCATAGGACAATTGCTTAAGGGCAGGATTTACGTTTCCTCTTATACAAGCAACAATTGATAAATGAAATCTTAGAGGCCTTCCCAGAACTAGAGTTAATCAAAAATCAACATGGCAGATTAGCATCCAAGATGGAGCTGCTTTAGTTTCCACAGCTATAGATCAGGTATAGCATGGACTTTGGAATCAGCCCTGGATTCAAATCCACTACTCAATGGACATGAAAACTTGAGCAAGTTATATAACTTCCCTGAGCCTTGATTTCCTGTTCTTTTATTGGGAATAATAGGAACCTCACAGAACTACCAGGGAGATTCAATAACAAGGGTCTGGCACAGCACCCAGCACATGGTAGTGCCTTCAGTAAATGTTCATTTCATTCACTCATTGCCTCAACACAAGGGATGATGGCTATCATTGAGAAATGTGTGTGCCCTTGATGTAAGATGTTTGCATGCAACTACCAAAAATCTGAACCCATAAATAGAAGTCACCAAGTGATCCAGTCTTTGCCTAGCTGAAGCAGGACACCACAATATACCTCCAAATAATCAAAAGTTTTAGTGACCCAGCAGGGATTTTGCCAACTTTTGTTAGAGATGATGAACCCTATTAAATAGATTGTTTACCTACCTGACAAGTCTTTGTAGCTGAACTTCACAAACTTCTTGGTCTAAGAAATGAAATTAGAAATGTCAAGGGAAGAAATGGCCTGTGAATTTTCTACATGGTGATAATTTGAAATAATGCATCATTTTATAAAAACACAGAGTTCACTTTTATGAAAAATTGCTAACTAGCCTAGAGACTCAGTCTCAAAGAAAGCCAGACCTTGTTTTTGAAAATTGGCACTTAAAAATATATATATTTTTTTTGACCAGACATAGTGGCTCATGCCTGTAATCCCAGCATTTTGGGAGGCCAAGGTGGGCAGATCACTTGAGGCCAGCAATCCAAGATCAGCCTGGTCAACATGGCGAAATCCCATCTCTACTAAAAATACAAAAATTAGCTGGGTGTTGAAAGTGGCACACACCTGTAGTCCCAGCTACTCAGGAGGCTGACGCAGTAGAATCACTTGACCCCAGGAGGTGGAGGTTGCAGTAAGCCTAGATCATGCCGCTGCACTCCAGCCTGGGTGACACTGCAAGACTCCATCTCAAAAACAAAAAAACAAAACACACACACACACACACACACACACACAAACAATTTTTGTTTTCAAAAGCATTGTTGTGCCAACTACGTTCCAAGCATGCGAACTACTTTACATAAGTTATCTCATGTCATCCATACTGGACAGCTTTATGAAAAGGTACAGCCACTGTCAGAGGGACTAGGCTGCAAAGCAGGACTGTTCTGTTCTAGAGGCCATGCCAGCAATGACTATGTAGCAGAAACTACTCAACACACAAGATGTTAACAAACACTCTTTTTGATCAAAAAACCATGAGATAATTCTGATTATACTCTGACTTCAACATAATAACATGTGCATGGTGCCTAACTCTTCCCACCCAAACCAGACAAATTCTCAGATAAAGTAGGAAAGTATCTCCCAGAATGGAGGATTGCACCACTGGTTGTTTGAAAATGTTTTTAAGTGGTACATGACATTAAATAACATTGACTAACATGTAACCTCTTGATGGGTTCTTCCTGCCTGCTGCACAAATACAGACCATGGCATTGCAGTAAGGAAAGTTTAATTGACACAAGGCCAGCCACACCACACAGGAGACTGTTATTACTCAAATCAATCTCATTGAAGGTTTGTAGGTTTCGGTTTTTTCAAAGTCAGTTTAGGGGAAGGGGTAGGGGTGGCTAAGCAGTGGGTGCTTGCTGCTGATTGATTGGTGGTGCAATCATAGAGGTGTGGAAAATGGTCCTCCTGCATGCTAAATTGCTTCTGGGTGGGGCCACAGGAGCAATGGGTGGGTCCAGTTGGAGCCATCATTGTAGGTGTCAGACATGTAAAAACCTGAAAAGATATCTCAAAAGGCCAATCTAGAATAGTGATATTATCTGCAGGAGTAACTGGGAAAGTTGCATATCTTGTTACCAGTCTACACCTTAGCAGAATTTAGGCTCCTCTCCTCCCCCTGGCCTGGTGGTCTCTCACCTTCACAAAGGTGGGTGATTTTTGAGAAGGGCTATTATTTAAAGTATAACCTAAATGTCTTCCAAAGTTAGCTCTGCTTAAGGCCGAGAAAAATTAAGGCAGCTTGAAAACTAAAGGCAGGAGGCAGGTTGGCTAGATCAGATCTCTCCCACTGCCATGATTTTCTCACTGTTACAATTTTTGCAAAAGCAGTTTCAACATAATGAGAAAATCACTCCCTTACATTTTTTATACCCCCATCCTTTGAATACCACATGGAGAACCTGTCATCCTCATGTTAGCATGTCTTCAACACATTGAATACTTCTCAGTCTCTCCAGTTTGATAAATAGAGCACAGACCTTAGGCTATGATGAGATTTCTGCAGCCAATACTATGGAGTTAGAATTTAATACTTTTGCTGTCTGTATATGTATATTTTTAATTACCTTCCAGTTAATGCTGAGCTTCCACTTATGAGAGTAGATTAAATGTTTCCTTTTTAAATAAATTTATTTCCACTGATAAAGGGAAATAGCTTTAAGAAATATTAAATAATAGAGCAGGTAGTATATAAATTATCAAAGTTCTTAAAATTAGTACACAATGATGGGAAAACACATTAACAGGGTACTGGAATGACTAAAAATTTGGGAAGTTCTCAATTGAAATACATTAGAAGAGTCCTTCTAGAAGCCACTAAAAAACGGTGAATATTACTCTTAAGTAAAAGTCCCAGCCCCAGCAGTACTCAACAGGAGGAGCAATTTTATATACCTGGGAGACACTTGATGATGTCTGGAACACATTGATTGTCGCTTTCTGGTGTGGGGAGGCAGGATGGAGGTAGGAGTTGTGCTGCCTGCATTTAGTGGTAGAGGCCAGGGATGATGCTAAATATACCACAGTGTACAGGACAACCCCCACAAGAAAGAATTTTCCAGCCTATGATGCCAATAGTGGCAAGCTGGAGAAACCCTGCTGTCTCCTGACTGTAAGTGCTGGAAGTGATCCAGAGGCTGACACTCGTCTTCTCTGAAGGCCAAGTTCCTATCCGACAAAGTTCATACATCACATTATAATTGGCAATTCTTGTTGGGCAATTTGCCCTTTGGTTGCAATTCCTACTTGTTTTAGACAAATGATTAGATTGTAAAGTAGCTTCTATTTTAATTTATAATTCAGAGAGTATCCCCGCAGTGATTCGCAGTCCTGCCCCAGTCCTATTATTACCAGATGTGAGGGCCTTTTGCTAACCTTTTTAAATCATTTCATCTTTAAAAAGTGAACCTCATGTGGGTGGATCTGATCCAAAGATTTTGAGGGTTTTCATTTTAACTGTTTAAAACATTTCATTGCAGATTTTCTACAATTTTTTTCTTTTAGTTTATTCTATGTTTTTATTTTTAATCTATATTTTACTTTAAAAGTTATTCCTAGGCCAGGCGTGGTGGCTCATGCCTATAATCCCAGCATTTTGGGAGGCCAAGTTGGGAGGACTTCTTGAGCCCAGTAGTTCAAGATCAGCCTGGGAACACAGTAAACCCAATTTCTCCAAAAAATGCAAAAATTAGCCAAACGTGGTGTACGCCTACAGTTCCAGCTATTCTGGAGGCTGAGGTGGGAGGATAGCTTGCACCTGGGAGGCAGATGTTCCAGTGAACCAAGATCACACCATTGCACTCCAGTGTGGGCAACAGAGACAGACTTTGTCTCAAAAAAAATAAATAAATAAAATATATATATATACACACACACACACACACACACACACACACACATATATTTCTATAATGACATGCAATTTACCACATGCAATTAAACAGATGTGATGTCTGGATTCTGAGCCTCAATTCTTATTATTGGAGAATGCACAGGCAGTTTGGTCTGAAATTGTACAAATTTTGGTCCATACACAAAAACTAAATGTTCAGACTAACACGTGAGTTTATTTTCTTGACTTTTTCTCCCAAATATAAACTATAGAAAGAAAATAGTAGTTTATTGAATACATCTATCACTGAAAAAAGAAAATTAGAATTTTACTATAATAAGCTTATCCTGTGTGTGGTAAGTTTAGCTCACTCAGTGGAGAAGAATCGCGTAACACTCACTCAAACAGAGAAGAATCAGGTAATTAAAGAGTATTTGTTTGTTTTTTTATCCTAGAATTATTTAAGTAAGAGAGGGAAAAGTCTTGGAAGCACAAAAATATTTACTAACAATTTACTGCTTACAAAATTAGCCCCTATCCACAAACAGAGACCACTGTCTATGTTAGGTAGCACCTTATTGATTATTTGTCAATTCTGTGCTGCAACAATGCAAAGCAATTGTAGACCGAATAAATCTTGCCCCAAAAATGCAGAATTTTGTAACACCGATGAAAGAGAGAGAAAGCTGCTCTAATTGAACACAAAGCCATTTGACACATAAGGATCTAGTAAAGTCAGATGGTTAACAATTAAAAGAAAAATAGACAAGAATGATTGCAAGATAAATGCTTCAGAGGAGGACAATTTAAGAACGAAAGATGAAAGAGAGGCTCTTGGGAAAACTGATGAAGCCTTCAAACACTTTCACGTAAGTGCCCCCTCTTGATTACCACACTGTGAAAATCAAACATGAAATAAAAGATATTGTGTCTTCTACCACTGAAATTAGTCAGAAAAAATATTATGCTTGTCCAGAATCAATCACTGCTTGATTCATGCTGTGTTCATTCTGACATCTTATGCATAGTTGCATTTATAATCTAAATGATGGTAACTTTGGAATCAAATTTTGTAATTTTCTTCTCATTTTTTGAGATAAAATTCCAATCAAACATTTCACAATTTGGCATACATTTTTGGTCCCCATTTTAATTGCATTTCTTTTAAATGGTCTTTTTCCAGTGGAGCATCACTTCCTGTAATGGGCCAACTATCACTTCCGGGAATAGAAGCTCATAAAATGATAGAGTTGAATTTTCAGAAGCCATCGTGTTTACCACTCTTTTCCAAACAAAGAAATTAAGACTGAATGAGATCATTACCTGTCCTAAGATTATAAACAAACTCTATGAATCATTTTAATGGAGTATAAATATCACAATTTGGCTTATAATAAATAAAATAATTTCTAGACAACAAGGATGATTCTTTTGAAGACAGTGCTTCTAAATTTGAAATCATTTCTTTTTGTAAGAACCACTACTACTTTGCCATATTTTTGCCAGTCCCCTTCATGTTTTCAGTAAAAGGGTGAGAGACTAGGAGTTGTGAATTCTGTATCTACCACTTCCTCTGGAATTGTCATTCTCTGCTCATCCTACAAATCTGTTCCAGCTCAGTGTTTATTTTTATTTTCTCCTTCACTTACTGTAATCTGTGGTGGATCATTATGCAACTAATTCAAATTACCAACATATCATTCTAATAATCTTTTTAACTACACTAAAGTGAATATGGTTCTGATTTAGCAGACACTTACTGTCTGGTATAGGAAACCATGTAAATGTACCTGCTTTGCTCATGCTCCAAGGATGATGACAATATCATGTTCTGACTGTGCTTTTTTCTCCCTATTTCCACCCCACTCAGCATGCCTACCTCTCCAGTTGCCCCAGACTTCTCAAAATGGTGATCCATGACTCAGAAATGGCCTATAACATGTTTTCTTCCCAAACCTATGTGATTTTTAAAAATTTGAATTAGTTGGCCAGCTTCGAAAATTGGATTATTTACATAGAAATCCAGATTTCTGGCTTCTCTTGGAAAACAAAGAAGAGCAGATCTTGCAATAATTATTTGCCATCTGTATCAGTCAGCTAAGGCTTGGTAACAACCAAACCATTTTTGCCCAGCACCCACTTTGAAGTTTGCCTAAGTCCCATCAAGCTCTGTTGTTCCCTGAAAAGATAAAATGTTAATTGTTATTTTGTATTTGTGCTAGTTGCTAGTCTTTTTTCTTACAGTGTAATTAAGGTGAAATATTTCTTGTATTCATGTCCCTGGAGAAAGTAGAGAATCAAAAAGACAGGGAGGTCTGTGTGTTTCACAGAAAATGGGAGATAGCCCTCTTACACTCATTTGTTTCACCCAAGGATACTGTGAGTACTACAGTTGGCAGTATCTGATTCAGCCTATTGCTTCAATGACATTTAGTGTTTGTATTAGTCAGGGTTCTTCAGAAAAACAGAACCAATACAACAAATCTGTGTATACGTATATATGTGTGTGTATGTATACATATATATATACCTATATCTCCATCCATATCTATCTATATACATATGGAGAGGGGTAAGATTTATTATAAGTGATTGGCTCATACGATTATGGAGGCTAAGAAATCCCAAGAGCTGCTGTCTGTGAGCTGTAAGCTGAGGAAAGCCAGTGGTATAGTTCCAGTCCTGAGTCTGAAGACTTGAGAATTGGAGAGCTGATGGTATAAGTTCAAGTTCAATTTGAAGGCCTGAGAACCAGGAGTGTTGAGAGCAGGAAAAGATTGATATCCCTCTAACAGTAAGAGATTCAGAATGAGTCCTCCTTTCCTCCATGTATTTGTTCTATTTAGGCCCCCAACAGATTGGATGAGGCCTACCCACATTGGAGAGGGCTATCTACTGAGTCTACTGTTCTAATGCCAATCTCTTCTAGAAATGCCCTCACAGACACATCAAAAAATAATATCTGATCAGCTATCTGGGCATCTCATCACCCAGTCAGTCAACATGCAAAATTAACCATCCCAGTGATCTTGTAGTAGGGATGAAGAATATGAATCAATACATGAATTAATGCAGAAAAAAAAAGGTAGATATGTTTCACATACCAAGGTGGTATGTCATCAGGGATATTCCACCAGTGTTGGGAAGTGCACACCACAAATCTTAAAACTAGAAGATTTTCCTACTGGACTACTGTGTATATAATTGTCAGACTGTTTATTTGTAGTCTCATGCCCTTTAAACCCAGAGAATTTGGGGACCTGCAAGAAATGAAAAGAAGGCAAGGCAAGGCAACACAGGTAACTCTCTTGTATTTGGAGCTTAAGAATCATCCTGGATATATTCACTTATTTTCAGCTTCCTTCCCTCTTCCTTTTATGTGCTCATTATGAGGAGGCTTCATGCTATCTTAACCTAATTTAAGCTTAAATGGAAACATTTGCCTGTTTTACCATAATAAGAGCAAACTAGTACCTTTTCTTCTTTCCAAGTAAAGAAATATTTAGAATGTGTGAAACTGTTGATAGCAAGTCCCAATTCCCTGAAGACAGACTGATCATTTACTTAGCATTCTGCCTTGGGGGCTACACTGAAGATCTCAGAGGTCAAGTCCCAAATCAAAGCTTGAGTGGAATATTTTAAAATACAGCCAGTAACCAAGAGAGTTAAAAGCTCTTTGGCATGTTTATGTCTGACCTTCATCTATTAACCTCAAGGAAAGGTAATGAAACTTGCATTCATGAGAGATGGTATTATCTACTTCAGGATAAATCTATTTAATGAATAAGTAATAAGCAAATTTTTAAAGAAAATGAAATTCCTGGGGACTCTTAGAAAATTTGACATCGCAATTTGGGAATGCGTTTACCATATAACTATGAAAATGATAATGAGCCCACAATTTCTGAGCAAGAAAATTTCTTCATTACTAAATAATGCACTAGAAAGAAAACAAACCACCACCACAGGAATCTGCAACGGCCAATATGGATTGAATATGGATTTTTAGAACCTTGTTTTAACTAGCTGTATTAAAACGCCCTTGTCACAGTATCGAACAGTAATCAAGACACTAGGAAGAAGATGTGAAATAGACAAGAAACAGCTCGGATAGAACTGTCCTCATCATCAGTGATGTGTAGGATGATGCAAGGGACAGGAGAAAATTAACCTTGGTGAGGGAGTTTAATCTGTGTGTATTTGCCTATTTATACTCAGGTAAGACAAAGATTAAGCGAAAGCATGTATTCGTGCCTTGCTTCAACATTTTACAAACCCCACTCTACCCATACCCATCACTTACTGAGGAAACTGGGAACTCCACAGGCATCCAAGACCCTTCACTATCTGGCTGTCACTTCTTGGCTGTAAACAGATTTCCTGCTATTCCCCTCAAGAGGCAGTAAAGCCTAGTGGTTAAGAATCTGTGTTTAAATTCTAATTCTACCACTAACTTGTTGTGGGATAAGGTTACACAATTTATTTTAGCCTCCATTTCTCTATCTGTAAAAGAGGATTACTCACCATAGGCTTAAACAAGGATTAAGTGAGATTGTCTGTGTCACATGCCTAAGCACATGCCTGACATAGAGTAGGTATACCAGAAATGTCAGCTATTGTGAAGTTACATTCAGCTTCTCTCTATTCTCTGGTAGTTACCCAGCTTCAGGCTTTTGTGGGTTTTTAGCCCTTCCTGTTCAAAGGCTCTGCCCATCTCATCTCTTCAAGTCCAAATTCATCCTTCAAATGCCTCTCCAGATAGCTCCCTAACTCCCCACCTCCCCTGAAAATCACCGTTCACCTCTCCTGCCTCCTCTTCTGTTCCCTAGAAGACACACACTCAGCAACTGACCATCAGCTCCAGAAGGACAGGAAGCATGCTCCTGCCATCTTCATCATAACCACGGGGGCAACCCCAGCATCTAACAAGCATTAGGTGCTGGGTAAATACTAGGTGATGAGAGAGGCAGAGAGAAGGAAAGGTGAAATGAGGGAAGAGAAAGGGAGTCTGAGAAAGGAGAGGCAAATGCAGGGTGGTAACACAAATGCATGCAAAAGCAGCCACCCAGAGAAGGCCAGGAAAGGAAGGACCGAGTGTGAGAGAGTAGGAAGTGGATTAGAGGTGGCTATGATTTTCCCCTTCGTGGTTGCTGCTGCCAGCCTGTAAATGGCTCCTGCAGCTCTTCAATGGGATCTCTGCTAGAATAAAGCAGCTCTGTGTAAACAATATCCCTGTGTGGTCATCAAAGAATGTGCAATAGGCTCTCTGTGTGAGGGAATATATAATAGACTCTGACGAGATCGCCACTTTGCCCCTTGCTATTTCTGAGTGCTGCTCTGATGAAATCTCAGAATATATTACAACTAGGACCACTAGAATTTTAGTGTTGATGGGGATGAAGGGGAGAAGGAGAAGGCTTTCTGAAGCTCACAGATTCTAAATGATGATGACCACCACCACCACCCCTGGCCTGCAGTCAGCCCCAGCCTCAGTCTGTGCAAATCATTCTCACTGTGATGCTTGTTCACAATTCTGGCTCTTTCCTCACCTATGCTCTGTAGTGCCTGCTGCCTGTTATCTCTAAAGGATAGATTTGGGGGATTTTTGTGTATTTTCAGCCATCCTGTTAGAATTCAGTAATCCTCTTTCAGGGGTGTCTCTACCTGATATTTTTCATTACTTACTGTCTGAACAAGCCACTGGAGAGGTCCTGATAAGAAAGGTCAAGCTGGGCATTGCTGGGGACAAGAGGTTGTCACATCTGGATGCTTCTCTATAGAACCCTGCTCTCCAGTGCTCAGGGTAAACTTACAGGTTACATGCACAGCTGCTTGTGATATGTGGCTTCAGGGATGCAGGAAGGACCGTTACTCCCAAATTCTCCCAGATTGGCCTCAGTTTTGTGAATGATCATGAATGGAGGTAAGGCACAGCCTACATATACCTTGCAATAATAAGTAGAGTTACATCTACTATGCCCCTAGTCTAGCATTATGCATTTTACAGACATTATGTGGTTTGAATTAATCCCTGTATCAATTGTATGCATTCATATATTCATTTTTACAACAAATATATACTAAGCATCTACCATGTTCCAAAAAAGGTGGATAAAGGAGTTTACAAAACCAAGTCCCCATTCTTATTCCTTTACAGAAACAAACAATAAATATACAACATGTCAGGGGTTACAAATGCTCTGACAAAAATAAGCAGAGCACAGTCATGGAATAGAGATGTGATTGGGATGGGAAGAAGTTATTTTATATAATGGGGTCAGGGAAGGTCTCTCTGATAAGAGCAGTCTTGAACAAAGATCACAAGGAAAAAAAAGAAGTAAATGCTCTTGGGAAAGAGAGGTACAAGCATGGGGGCCAGAAGTGCAAAGGCTCTGAGGTATGAGTGCGTCACGTGTTTCTCAGAAATATCATGAAGGCTAGTGTGGCAGGAGTGGAGTGAACAAGAGAAGTAGTAAGGGCAAGATTAGGAGTACATGGCATCCCAGTTGATACAGATAGGCTTTGTTTCCCCACCCATATCTCATCTTGAGTTGTAATCCCCCATCTTGAAATGTAATCATATATTGTTGAGGGAGAGACCTGATGGGAGGTGACTGGATCATGGGGGTGGTTCCCCCCTGCCGTTCTTGTGATAGTGAGTGAGTTCTCATGAGATCTGATGGTTTATAAGGGGCTCTTCCCCCTTCACTTCCCACACATGCTGTCTTCTGCCACCATGTGAGGAAGGTCCTTACTTCCTCTTTGCTTTCTGCCATGATTGTAAGTTTCCTGAGGTCTCTCCAGTCATCCGGAACTGTAAGTCAATTAAACCTCCTTTGTTTATAAATTATCCATTCTTGGGTAGTATCTTTATAGCAGGGTGAGAATAGACTAATACACCAGTATTCCACCAGTCCTCTAGCTTTTCTCCTCTGCCACAAGACCAGGCAGGTGTCTTATAGGGGTTGTTCCACTGGCCTGGCCCCCAGAATAAAAAGATAAATGCAGCTATGGCAGCAACATAAAGCTGCTGATATGCAACATGAAAGAAAAGTACATATTTATCATTTTGATCCCACCAAATTATTAAGATTGTTTGTTACTACAACAAAGTTGTGTGGTACTACAAAGAAGGATTCTGCCTGGCTGTCTTTATATTATATGCCCACCCTTGGAATGAGCACTGTTCCCAGGAGAGTAGGGCACTATGTTACCATAGCCCTGGCTAGACTGTTGTAACAGCCCCCCCAAATCTCTATGGTTTAGAAGATCAAACTTTATTTCAAATCACACAAACACCAGTGCCTACAGTGCCTAACAGAAAGGGGTCTCCTGCATTAAGTGGATCTAGAGTCCCTTATTCTATGACACTTGGTCTAAGTATCTGGCCTGCAAGGTCCCAGGATGTGAGAAAAAAGTTGAAAGTATATAAAGGGTGTTTTAAAGGGCATGCCTGGAAGTTGCATATACCATTTCTATCCATATCCCACCAAATAACATGGCCCCACCTAACAGTGAGAGAAGCTAGAAAATAATGCAGTTATTCTATGCCCAGGAAGAGGGGAAAATTAAATTTGTTTATTCTAGGACACAATCCCCAAAATAAGCACTAATTTGATCGAGCCTAAGCCATGTACCCTCCTCTGTGGTCAAGAGTTTGGCTTTATTCCAAAAGGAGAATGAGAAAAATGCATAATCCTAAGAAATTATAACCCCTGTTTACTCTGTGAGGTGGAATTGCAGTGGATCACTAAGGGAGGCACAGTGGCCTAGGAATCAGGAGACTTGAGCTCTGGTCCTATATGTTATTCTCTTACAGAGAGTAATTTACAATAGACCCCCTTGCTTCAGGAATCTATTTCTTTATGTGTAAAGTGTCAAAACCAACTTTAAAGGTTGTTATTTTGGGTAGACTAGAAGGCCTAGAAATAAACTGTCCATATATAGTCAACTTATTTTGACAAGGGTGCCAAGACCATTCAATGGGGGAAAGGACACTCTTTTCAAAAAAAGGCACTGGGAAGTATGGGTATCCATATGCAAAAGAATGAAATTGGACCCTTACATAATGTACAAAAATAACTGAAAACAGCTCAAAGACATGAATGTAAGAGCTAAAACTGTACAACTCTTAGACAAAAACATAAGGGAAAAGCTTCTTGTTACTGAATTTGGAAATTATTTCTTGGATATGAAATACAAATATGAAATATAAAATATTTCATTTGTCAATTTTGACTTTTGTTGCCATTGCTTTTGGTGTTTTAGACATGAAGTCCTTGCCCATGCCTATGTCCTCAATGGTATTGCCTAGGTTTTCTTCTAGGGTTTTTATGGTTTTAGGTCTAACATTTAAGTCTTTAATCCATCTTGAATTAATTTTTGTGTAAGGTGTAAGGAAGGGATCCAGTTTCAGCTTTCTACATATGGCTAGCCAGTTTTCCCAGCGCCATTTATTAAATAGGGAATCCTTTCCCCATTTCTTGTTTTTGTCAGGTTTGTCAAAGATCAGTTGGTTGTAGATGTGTGGTATTATTTCTGAGGTCTCTGTTCTGTTCCACTGGTCGATATTTCTGTTTTGGTACCAGTACCATGTTGTTTGGGTTACTGTAGCCTTGTAATATAGTTTGAAGTCAGGTAGCATGATGCCTCCAGCTTTGTTCTTTTGGTTTGGGATCATCTTGGTGAATGGGATCTAATTAAACTAAAGAGCTTCTGCACAGCGAAACAAACTACCATCAGAATGGACAGTCAACCTACAGAATGGGAGAAAAATTTTGCAATCTACTCATCTGACAAAGGGCTAATATCCAGAATTTACAAAGAACTCAAACAAATTTACAAGAAAAGAACAACCCAATCAAAAAGTGGGCAAAGGATATAAACAGACACTTCTCAAAAGAAGACATTTATACAGCCAACAGACACATGAAAAAATGCTCATCATCACTGGCCATCAGAGAAATGCAAATCAAGACCACAATGGCGTACCATCTCACACCAGTTAGAATGGTGATCATTAAAAAGTCAGGAAACAACAGGTGCTGGAGAGGATGTGGAGAAATAGGATCACTTTTACACTGCTGGTGGGACTGTAAACTATTTCAACCATTGTGGAAGACAGTGTCGCGATTCCTCAAGGATCTAGAACTAGAAATACCATTTGACCCAGCCATCCCATTACTGGGTATATACCCAAAAGATTATAAATCATGCTGCTAAAGAGACACATGCACACGTATGTTCTTTGTGGCACTATTCACGATAATAAAGACTTGGAACCAACCCAAATGTCCATCAATGATAGACTGGATTAAGAAAATATAGCACATATACACCATGGAATACTATGCAGCCATAAAAATGGATGAGTTCATGTCCTTTGTAGGGACATGGATGAAGCTGGAAACCATCATTCTGAGCAAACTATCGCAAGGACAGAAAACCAAACACTGCATGTTCTCACTCATAGGTGGGAACTGAACAATGAGAACACTTGGACACAGGAAGGGGAACATCACACACCAGGGCAGGACCTGTAGTGGGGTGGGAGGAAGGGGGAGGGATAGCATTAGGGGATATACCTAATGTAAATGATGAGTTGATAGGTGCAGCACACCAACATGGCACATGTATACATATGTAACAAACCTGCACATTGTGCACATGTACCCTAGAACTTAAAGTATAATAAAAAATAAAAAATATTTCGTATAAATATGAAATATAAAAGTACAGGCAACAAAGGTAAAAATAGATAAATTGAACTACATCAAAATTTAAAAGCTGTGCATCAAAAGGCAAAGTCAACAGAAGGAAAAGACAACCTAGCAGAATGGGAGAAAAATATTTGCAAATCATATATCTAATATGGGGTTAATATACAGAGTATATAAAAGAACTTCTAAAGTTCAACAAAAAATAAATAACATGATTGAAAAATGGACAAAAGACTTAAATAGATATTTCTCTAAAGAAGATATACAAATGGCCAACAAGCACATGAAAAGATGCTCAATACTATTAATCATTTGAGAAATGCAAATCAAAACCACAATGCAATACCAATCACCTTGTGCCTATTAGGATAGCTACTATCATTTAAAATAAAAGAAAAACAGCAAAAAAAAAAAAAAAAAACCAGTGTTGGTGAGGATATGTAGAAATTGGAACACTTGCGCACTGTTGGTAGAAATGAAAATTGTGCAGTCACTATGAAAAAAAAGCACTTCTTTTAAAAAGTTAAAATTACCATATGATCCAGTAATTCCACTTCTGTGTGAGTGTACCCGAAAAAATTGAAACCAGGTCCTCAAATAAGTATCTGCATACCCATGTTCACAGCAGAATTATTCATAATATTTAAAAGCTAGAAGCAATCCAAGTGTCCATAAAAAGGTAAATGGATAAACAAAATGTGGTATATGCATACAATGGAATATTAGTCACAAAAAGGAAGGAAATTCTGACACATACTACAACATGGATAAACCTTGATGATATTATGCTAAGTGAAATAAGCCATTCACAAAAAGACGAGATATTATTCCACATATATGAGGTACCTAGAAGAGGCAACATCATAGAGACACAAAGTACAATAGTAGGTGCCATGGGCTAACAGAAGGGGGAAATGGGGAGTCATTTTTTAATGAGTACAGAGTTTCAGTTTTGCAAGATGAAAATAGTTCTGGAGATGGGTGGTGGTAATGGTTGCACAGCAATGTGAATGTACTTAACACTCTGAACTACACACTTAAAAATGGCTAAGATGGTGCATTTTAGGTTATGGGTATTTACAACAATTTAAACTTTGTGTGTGTGTGTGTGTGTTTGTGTGGGTGTGAATGTGGGTGGGTGCATGCACGCACATGCTTTTGAGTGATTTGGGGGCTCAGGACCTCTTTGAAAGTCTTTATAGAAGCTTTTAGACAAAGAAATATTGAAGAAACTTTTAGAGGCTTCAAGATCTATAAAGTTTGTGGATTTCAGGCTCAAAACCTTGGAAAAGGATATGATAGACCCCTTCAACTCTAACACTCTATGATTCAACTGAATATATCAGAGGGTAAAAGACAGAGAGGTATTTACAGTGGAGAGGAGACATAACCTTTGGGCTATGTGTCCTGCAAACCTGCCCCATAGGCTCTCATGCTTTGCTTTCCATCAGCAATAAGATTTACCCAGAGACATTTTTATCATGTCCCGCTGGAACAGATAAAAAATATGTATATATCAGGTGGATTTATTTTCATACATTTTCAATGAGTTGACAATCTCTTATTCTTAACTGAAATATGGCTTGGGTGATTTCTTCCCATTTGCAATACAGCCCACTTTGTGCATCCAAATGACAAATGGCTGATCCACAGGTTGGTAAATAAGAGAACAGCCATCAGCTGTGCCATGTTCTCCATCATTAACATGAATCAGTTTTACGTGATGCATCGTACCTCTTAGAGCAGAGAAAAACAGCACCTCTGGAATGCAGCTATTGCAGTCTGTCTTGATTAGACCACCAACTCCTTTAGGTATTTTGGCACTTATGTTATCTGTAACTGGTATATCTGTCAGGAAAATGGGTGTCAGCCCCTTTTATTAATATATTATTCTCAGGAAATAAAGACAACTAGTTACCCCTCACAGGGAGGCAGTTGCGGGGAAAGGAGGGGAGTTAGTTTCACTCTACTCGGTGGCCATGGCTGAGATCCTAGTCTTGGACTAACCATTTTACAAATATCTCAGGTGGATTTTGTGTGACAGAGTATGGATGGTCAGTTTCAAGATATTGTTATTCCTGACATTTAAAATTTCAAAAAGATCAAAGGGTATGTACCTAACTGTAGCATCTTCACAACTCAGGGTTTGTTCATTCCTTCATTTAGTAGATACCTATTAAGTGTCCAAAGTGCACTGGGTATGGTTCTGAGATGACAGAGGCATGATTCCAAAACTCAAGAGTGACATTCCAGTTGAGGAGATAAAACATGTATCCTGAAGTTACCTAGTTTACAGAGACTACATTCCAAAGCCAGCATCCTTCTTGAGGTTTCACAGAAAGGTCTTGTCCATGTTAAAAAACAAGATATCTTGCTCAAAAAGTCCAACAAAGCCAGTTTTTCCAGTGATTGGAAAGGATCATCAGTTCTTTGAGCACTATATGAAGGAGTTAACTTGCTTGCCATTTTTCTATTTGCCCAGGAAGAGGAAAATGAAATTGAATTAGGTGACCTTCAGTGCTGTCTCTGTGGTAGGAACTACCTTTGGTCCAACCTAAGCCATATGCCTGTCTCTATAGTCAAGGTTCACTATGGGAACTTCTCAGTCAACCATGGGGAACTAGTGTTTACAGATACATGTTTATATTATGACATGTTGTATTAGTCTGTTTTCACACTGCTGATAAAGACATAACTGAGACTAGGTAATTTATAAAGAAAAAGAGGGTCGGGCATGGTGGCTCAAGACTGTAATCCCAGTACTTTTGGAGGCCAAGGCGGGTGGATCATTTGAGGTCAGGAGTTCAAGACCAGCCTGGCCAACATATTGAAACCCCATCTCTACTAAAAAAATACAAAAATTAGCCACCGGGCGTTGGGATACATGGTTGTAATCCCACCTACTCAGGAGGCTGAGGCAGGAGAAATGCTTGAACCCAGGAGGCAGAGGTTGCAGTGAGCCAAGATAGTGCCACTGCACTCCAGCCTGGGCAGTGGAGTAGGACTCCATCTCAAAAAAAACAAAAAGATGTTTAATGGACTCACAGTTCCACATGACTAGGGAGACCTCACAATCATAGCAGAAGATGAAAGGCACATCTTACATGGCAGTACACAAGAGAGAATGAGAACCAAGTGAAAGGGGTTCCCCCTTATAAAACCATCAGATCTCATGAAATTTATTCACTACCACAAGAACAGTATGGAGAAAACTGTCCCCTTGATTCAATTATCTCCCACTGTGTTCCTCCCACGACATGTGGAAATTATGGGAGCTATAATTCAAGATGAGATTTGGGTGGGGATACAGTCAAACCTATCACATGTCCTAAAAGCAAGACCCTGGGGACTGGCACTAATTAAGGGTATAACAGATTACTTTTATCTCCCACCTTGGGCTTGTTCCAGAGCATATACCCATTGAATGGAATGGCAAGTAAAATAGTCTGCTCTATCCAAATTTTAAAAAAGATCACTTGTGTTTTTTCTTTTATTGTTTGCTAAATGCAGTTTTAAAGTTCAAACAACTTTTCTTTTGATTTTACTCTACAAATAAATACATTTCAAGCTACATTGTGAAAATGCGGTAAGAGGCAATCAAGTGCTGCTGGTCATTGATAACATGGGAGTGGGTGCTTCCAGGTGAGAGAGCTGAGATCATCCTCTTGGAGAAAATGGAATGTGAACTGGACATGAAAGATAGTGAGCCAGAGGATTCAGCCAGGGGAAACAATCAGCAAAGACTGGGAGATGGCCACGTGTTGCATGTATCCAAATAATATCACAGAGTGCATCCATAGGTGATGGTAGAAAAAAAAATTGAAGCAGATAATTGCAAGGCTTGAATGCCATGCTTAGGGTTTTGCATGATTTTGAGAAGGATATGGGAAGTTAGAATACGTTTTGCAGTGTAGGAAACATGATGAGAGTAGTGGCAGCAGAGTGTTAAAAGTATTAGAAATGGAAAGTTTGGAGATTTGAAGGCCACGTGGGAGACAGTTGGCTCAGAGGTACAAATTTGCAAGGAGGAGGCAAAGCCGAATAATTAGAGATGATTTCACTTCCTGTGTGTTTGTCTATCTCCTCAAGTAGACTATTGTGTCCTAGAGGCTAGGGATCTACATTCTTCTGTTTATCTCCTGAAGTTTCTAGTATAGTCCTTGACACAAAGTGAAGCTGAATAAATGCTTGCTGAATCTCATGCTGCCCCCCAACATTTTTTGTCTGTTCCCAGAAACTCTGCTCTCTAGAGGGTAGGTGATTAGTTCTTACTATAAAGCAATCCCAGTCTTTCTTCTTTCTGGGTTATGTTATCACAGATGTTTCTCTAAGGATTAGAGAGACAGATGGAACTGGCCATTGGTATTAGACTGGAAAATTGGTTTACTATATGGGTGGCAGCTATAGGGACTCCTACACTTTCTGTGTTTTTTGTTGTTGTTGTTGCCGTTATCGTTTGAGACATGGCCTCACTCTGTTGCCCAGGCTGCAGTGCAGTGGCATAGTCATGAATCACTGCAGCCTCGACCTCTCAGGCTCAAGTTTTGACCTCCTGCTTCAGCCCTCCAAGTAGCTGGGACTACAGGCGCGCACTACCTACACCCAGCTAATTTATTTTTTGTAGAGATGGAGTTTCTCCATGTTGGCCAGGCTGGTCTCAAACTCCTAAGCTCAAGTGATCCACTCGCCTTGGCTTCTCAAAGTGCTGGGATTCTAGGTGTGTGAGCCACCATGCTGGGCCACTTTCTGTGTTTTGATCAATTGATTATTGCTTGTTAGTGATTTGGACTAATAGGAAATTGAGAAACAGTTCAGTAGTCCAACTTTCCTTACATTATGAGACTCCTCACTGCTATGGCTAGCCTTTCAAGCCGTTTGCTTGAAGATTTCCAGGGTCAGGAGAACACTACCCTGACGTTATTGGGCTATTCTAATTGTTCAGAAGTTCTAAAACCATTAGCTTTCTCCTATGGGTCTTTTGTGTTACAGCTATGGATACCTCCATACACATACATACCAGCCTTCCCACATCCATCTTCTTCTGGTTGTGGCCCTTTAAACACCTAGATTACTTAAAAATAAGATAACAACTATTTGGAAGTTGTCTTGAGAGACTTTATTAACACATGGCATTCTCAAGCAATAAGAATCATCCCTAGCTCAAATCCAATCCCATTGGGGAGGAAAAGCTTTGTTAAAAATCTTGTTAAAAATCACAAATATTTTTAATCGGAAATTTTACCATATTACTATAGCTTTCCCCATTCACCATAACAATCCACATAGAAAAGGGCATGAAGGGAGAGTCATATAAGGGGCCTCATCTCATTCTTTGGTGTTCCTAGATATACAATATCTCTGATTAATCTGGCTTGTGGTGATTTGACTGTCCAAATTTTGCTTATCATTGGAGTCGTTTGCAGATAGAAGAAGAGAGATATGTAGGAAATAATAAGAGATATTCCACAACATTTAGTTGAAGCAACAGGAAGAGGAAGAAATCTTGAAAGCCACTTTACATCTACATCAATTCATGAAAATCCATTTAAAGTCTTTTAGCCTTGAAAAACATCACAGACTTTGGCAGACAATAGGGCAAAAATGAAAGAGTGGAAAATTTTAGTCAAGTCTGAGTTTGCATCTAACACTGGATATTATTATTTAAAGCATAGTATTTCGGCTGGGCACAGTGGCTCATGACTGTAATCTCAGCACTCTGTGAGGCCAAGGCAGCCCAATTGCTTGAGCCCAGGAGTTCAAGACCAGTCTGGCAACACAGTGAAACCCCATCTCTAAAACAAAATACAAAATTAACTGGGCGTGCTGACACATGCCTGTAATCCCAGCTACTCAGGAAGCCGAGGTTGGGAGGATTACAAAGCCCAGGAGGTCGAGGCTGCAGTGAGCCATGATTGTGCCACTGCACTCCAACCTGGGTGACAGAGTGAGACTTTGTCTCAAAAAATAAAAACAAAAATAAAACATAATATTTGACCAGGTGCAGTGGCTCACACCTGTAATCCCAACTACTTGGGAGGCTTAGGTGGGAGAATCACTTGAGGCCAGGAGTTTGAGACCAGCCTGAGCAGTATAGCAAGACTTCAGCTTCACAGTAAAAACAAAAACAAAAACAAAAATACAAAAAGTAGCTGGGCATGGTGGTTCATACCTGTAATCCCAGCTTCTCGGGTGGCTGAGGTGGGAAGATCACTTGAGCCCAGGAGGTCAAGGCTGTAGTAAGTCAAGATCATGCCACTGCACTCCAGCCTGGGTGACAGATTGAGACTCCCATATCAGAAAAAAAAAAAGTAATATTCTATAGCATCACATAGTAATAATCTGCAACTATCAGCCCTTTTTTTTCTAAAGTGAGAAAGTTACCTTCTTTCACATAGCAGCCAGCTGTTACTTCTCTCTTAACCCTTTTCTTTTTGGGTCCATACACTCTCAGTTCTTCCAAGCAACCAGCTAGTGGGTAGAGAAAGATAATAAAGTCCCTATCTCTGCCTTAGAGGGTTCATACTCTCCAAATCAACCCACACTCACCCCATCAACCTTGATATGGTTTGGCTCTTTGTCCCCACCCAAATCTTATCTTGTAGCTCCCATAATTCCCATGTGTTGTGGGAGGTTCCCAGTGGGAAATGATTGAATTATGAGGTGGGCCTTTCCCATGATGTTCTCATGGTAGTGAATGGGTCTCAGAAGATCTGATGGTTTTAAAAATGGGAATTTCCCTGCACAAGCTCTCTCTTTGCCTGCTGCCATCCATGTAAGATGTGACTTGCTTCTCCTTGCCTTCTGCCATGATTGTGAGGCCTCCCCAGCCATATGGAACTATAAGTCCAATAAACATCTTTCTTTTGTAAAGTGCCCAGTCTCGGGTATGTCTTTATCAGCAGTGTGAAAACAGACTAATACAAACCTCTTCTATATACTCTTGGATTTATCACTGTTCCCTTGAAAATATGGCGCTTGGGATTAAATTAGTAGTCTAGATCTGGACTGACCAGTGTAGATGGTAATGGGACAGAAACCTCCTATATTGTGTTAAATGTTGTGTTTTTATTAATAAAACCTAACAATTTGCTGGCTTGCAATGAGCATGTGATTAACTGAAATTCCCTGGTCCAGATACCCATCACACATTTGTGCAATTTACTTCTCTGAGCTTTAGTAAAAGACTATATGCATCCCCATCAAATTTTATCTTAATGGTCTGGACTCCCGATTTTTGGTTTGTTAGTATCAAAATCCTTTTTAAATGCTAGACTCAAGTCTCTTTCTAAGCAGAGAGTAATACTCTGTTCTGCCGAAAGTGAGCTAAAGCACTGTAAGAAGTCATTTGCTGTCAATCCCAAATCCCTTGCCATTGAGCCCTTTAAAAATGGCAACAAGGAGAGTTGAGTTCAACACTGAAAAGAATACCTGCAGTAACCTCTGCCTTTGTTGGAAAAAAAATAGAGCTCTATATGGAGAATTTGAATGTTCCCATTCAGACTGTTTGAAGATATAAATCTGTATTCATCCTTATAACGCTGAATGGTTAGCTTAATGTGTGGTGAAATAGGCTCACAGGCTAATTCCTTTATGCCTGTGTGCGTTGTTGCATCATCTGGAAGGAAACAGCATTTTCATCAGCTCTTTCAAGGAATTTAGTGCTCCAGAAGGAGCTGTATTTTTCAGGGCTCCCAAACTCACCCCGAGGTACCATAAAAGATTAAACTTGGCTCATTCATGAAAAGTAGATTTTTTAAAATCTTGATTTATTTCAACTTTGTGTAATAAAGCTTTCTGATCAGCCTCATGTGTATAAGAAAAATAAAGAGGAAAGAAATTATGACACAGAAAATATTTTCTGAAAATTGTTTCTTCTCTGGTCAAGATGCATTTCAACAATATGCAAATTACGCAGTGCCATTGTACGGTAATTATGTTTTCTTAATGTTTCCACAACAGCTCTGCTTTTGCCAGACTTAAAAATTTTAGCAGCATAATGGTCACTTTGGAAGGGATTAGCACCCATTATATCTAGAGAAGGAAGGAAAACCTTGGAAAATCAAATTCAGATAATGCAGAGAGAATATACTTTCCAGTGCTAATTTGTTTTGTAGTTATCTTAAGGGAGAAAAACAGACTTCTATCTCCAGGGAAAAAAAATGGATAAAATGCAAAAGAATTAATTATAAACATCCTAAAATGCAGAATCCTGAAGTTCTAAAACTATACTTAAAAATCTTCACAGGACCATTGGATCCTCAGGCTGAATGGATTTCAGGGTAGCTGCAACTCATCAAAGTGTGTGCCACAGGATGTAAGTTCTGAGCCATGTTAATAGATGCTGTCTTTCAGAAATATGCTCTTTTTGTCAAGTAAATTTGTAAACTGCACTAGATTAAACAAAGTTAGCCAAGTTTCAGTCCCTACAGGACCTCTCCTAAATATGCCAATGTTCAAGGATTGTCCTCCAAAACCAGATAAATAAAGGACACAGCATTCCCAAATGGAATCCTATTTTCACAGTGATTTTTTTAAGATAAGGGTATTTTAAGAAAAACTTGTTAGGGAACATTGGCTACATCAATCCCTAGTGTTATAATAATAATAAAACTGTAGCCCAAGAAATTAAAGAGAATCTTCTGAAGTCACCCAGATGACTAAAGGTTGAACTAGAAATATAATTTCAGCCCTCTAATTCCCGGTACAGCTCTCTGCTACCTCTTGCATATTCACTGGCTGGTCATTCAGTAGAAGCTCATGTGATAATGACACATCTATAAATTTCTATTTTTTAGAAAATTCCGTAATTTTTCTACAGGGAACAACAGATCTGTCATATACTAGCTTATGCTTTTCTTATTCTAAGTGAATTTCACAGTTTAGAAAATTCCAAGTAATCTTGATACATCATTATTACCCAAAAAATTACTTCCAAGTCATTGTTTAAATAGATGAAACCCATTGCAACAGGGGTCTCAGATCTTATTGCCTCAGGGGCCTGAGAGATGATGTAAGTGAAATAGCTCAGCTGTAGCCAGCAATTGCTTGATGGAAATTTGGAATCTTTGTTGCTAGCTCTGAAGAAAAGAAAGAAAGGAAGAGAGAGAGAGAGAGAGAGAGAGAAAGGGAGGAAGGGAGGAAGGAAAGAAAAGAGACAGAGAGACGGAGAGAGGGAGGGAGGGACGGAGGGAGGCGGGGAGGAAGGAAGGGAGGGAGGGAGGGAGGGAAGACAGGGCCGGGCGAGGCGGCTCATGAGGCCGGGCGAGGTGGCTCATGCCTGTAATCCCAGCACTTTGGGAGGCCAAGGCGGGCAGATCACCTGAGGTCAGGAGTTTGAGACCAGCGTGGCCAACATGGCAAAATCCCGTCTCTACTAAAAATATAAAAATTAGCCGGGCATGGTGGCATGTGCCTGTAATCCCAGCTACTCGGGAGGCTAAGACAGGAGAATTGCTTGAAGCCAGGAGGCAGAGGGAGGTTGCAGTGAGCTGAGATCGTGCCACTGCACTTCAGCCTGGGCAACAGAGCAAGACTCTATCTCAAAAAAAAGAAACAAAAGAATGCCAGAAATGTATGTTTTTATGTGATACTTACAATTTTACATGTTGTCAAGTAGTTTATATTTAAAAATATAGTAAATTTCTGACCAACAAAACATACCTGCAGGCAGAATTCAACCTGTAGGCTGCCAGTTTCCAGCTTCTTCTTTACATTTTGGAATCAGTCCAATTCTCTCCCTTGACTGTGCTTATGCAGTGGTATGGTAAAGACTCTGGGTATCCCCTGGACAGAGTCAGACAATGAATAGACCACCTGTTTCCAGCACCCAGCTTCCATTTTCCATTAAAACCAAATGATGCAAAAGAAAGCAGAAAGCCAGAGATAGGTCAGAGATAAAGAGAAGGAGATATCTCAGTTAAGATCCTGGCTGCCTCCCACTCAACTTGTATCTCTTTTTCTAGTTAATTTTATTTTTTAATAGACTTTATTTTTTGGAGCAGTTTTAGGTTCCCCCGCAAAACTGAGTGGTAAGTACAGGAAGTTCCCGCAAGCCCCCAAAACACAACCTCCCCGACTGTCAACATCCCCACCAGAGAGGTACATTTGTTATAATCAACAAACCTACTTTGGTATATCGTTATCACCCAAAGTCCATAAGTTTGCATTAGGGTTCATTCTTGGTGTCGTACATTCTTTGGGTTTTGACACACATAGAATCACATGTATCCACCATTGTAGTATTATACAGGGTATTTTTGCTGCCCAAAAAGCCCTCTGTGCTCTACCTATTCATTCCTCCCTCCCCTCAAACACTGACACCACTGATCTTTTTACTGTATCCACAGTTTTATCTTTTGCAGAATGTCATATAGTTGGAACCACATAGTATTTAGCTTTTTCAAATTGGCTTCTTTTACTTAGTAATATTTACAGTTTCTCCATGTCTTTTCATGGCTTGATAGCTCATTTCTTTTTAGCAATGAATAATATTCCATTACCTGAATATACTTTACAGTTTATTTATCCACTTACCTACTAAAGGAAATCTTGGTTTCTTCTAAGTTACAGCAATTATGACTGTAGCTGCCATAAACATTTGTGTGCGGGTTTTCGTGTAGACATAAATTTTCAGCTCATTTGGGTAAATTTCAAGGAACAAATTGCTGGATCGTATGGTAAGAGTATATTTAGTTTTGTGAGGAAATGACAAACTGCCTTCCAAACTGGATGTACCATTTTGCATTCCCACTAACAATGAATGAGAGTTCCTGTTGCTCCACAACTTTTATCTCTTTTGATGCCTGATACTTACACTCAGTTTACTGATGGATATGCATTACTCACCAAACAAATTGGTACATGAAGATTCTGCTTCAGGGACCTGGGTCTCAGAATACCTGAGTTCTGTTCTTTGTGTATTTGATTAATTTTCAAAGTTGGACATCTCAAGACAAAGCAGCTTCTCTCACAACTCTGGCCATGAGACTAGGCTTCTCCTGACCCATCTCTCCAAATTTTGGTTGTGAGAAATCATTTTCTTGTTACGCTTCTGGGAGGAAGTTGGGCAGCATATATTATTAAATATTTTCCCCTTGGACTTTTAAAATAGCCCAACCTGTAGTCTGAGAGCTGATAAATTGAGCCGAATAGAGATCTGGATAAAATTAGAAGTCCCTAAAACCTAGACGGTGGCAAACTTCACTTTTTAATTTCTATAACCGTTTTCTTACACTGCTGAGCTCAATATGAGGGCAGAAGACAACTTTATTTTCCTCTGTTACTTGTTCAAATTTATGGCATGAATGAAATCTTGGTCAGATCTTAGAACTCTCAGGGGTCACTTTCAGATAATTACAAAAACTCCTCATCATTTTCTGTTCCCGAAACAGTCTCAATTCAAGGAATTTGCAATAATCCAAACTCTTATCTGACTGTAGAGATTTTCAGCCTCCAGCATAGTGGTGCTTTTAGTTCTTTTTAGCTTTGCTGAAGTCTATAAAGAGGGTAGGGAGCTTTGGGGTCTCCTGGTCCACATTAGCTGGGTTCACCCCTCCAAGCTGGAACCAGAAGGCGATGGGCAGGTAAAAAGGGCATAGTTTTATGTGGCTAGTGATGCCATGATTTGGAGGATGTTTTAAAACTGCCTCTTTCCCTTTGGGGCATTCGTTTCCCTCTGGTTGTGGGGCTTTTGTGTGTTTCTCGGAGATTTCCCTCCTACGAACCTTCAGCTGAACTTCGGAGACATCTCTCTTGGACCAGTTGCACAGGGGTCCCTCCCTTAGGCTCTGGAGTCACATCTCAGGGGTTTGTATTGTCAATTATGAATAAATTACCCATACCTCAGTTTCCCCACCCAGGAAATAAGGATGATAATAATTATTTCTAATTCATAGGGCTCTGAGGATTTAAGGAAATGATCAATGTAAGTTGTTTACAATAGAGCTTGGTATGTAGTAAGACCTCATAATATATGTTGTTATTATTAGGCCATGTATCAATATTTTGAAGGGAGTTTCTGGAAGATTAGGTTACCAAAGGCACAATTTTAGAGTCGGGAAAGATGGGAAATAACTACAAAAAATTATGGCTTTAAAAAAATAAGAAGTATGTTCCAAAGTTATATGTGATGCCATAGTAAAATAGACACTGGGTTTGCCTTCAGAAGACCTGGGTTCTAGTCCTGACTCTGCCTCCCACTGCTTCATGTTCTTGAAAATGTAACAGAACCTCTCTGTTCTTAATTCATGGTTTTAAGCCCATCTCTTAATTTTGCTGGTTTAATATTGGCTAAATCACTTAAATTCTCTAAACCTTAGTTTCTTCATCTTTAAAATGGAATGATCAGTCCAGCCCCCATGGGATTCTGATAGTGATCAAGTGGGAGAGTATATAAATGAGCATAAACTCTAAATCATTAATTCATTCATTCAGCAAACATTTCTTGACATTTATTGACCAATCACATGTTCCAGACACTATCAAACTGTAAACTATTGCTAACATTACCATTAAGGAAGTGGACAAACTCTAATATTTCTTCCAGTTTTAAAATTATTGAAATCAAATAATAAAGGAGGACTCCTTCCTCCCCTTGTCCATGAATGGTTTGTACCCGCCAGCTAAAGAAACAGCTAAGGCAGCTCTGTGCAATAGGACTTTCTGTGGTGATGAAAATACTCCAAATTCGCGCCAAAACAGCAGCCACCAGGCACACATGGCTATCGAGTGCTTGAAGTGTAGCTAGTGTCACTGGGGAACTGGATATTTTATTTTATTTTGAATGTTTTATATGTAAGCACACTCATCTAGTGGCTACCATATTGGACAGTGCAGGATTCTAAGACCCTAAGCAAAGGGTGGTGCAGGCAGAAAAGAGAAATGCAGACCATGAAGTCTAATTCAAGAGATATATTTGCCACTGGGTAGAAGCATATGTTTGACTGTAGATATTTGGTGTTACTGTTTGTCATTATTGAACCCTGGAACTTAGATCATAGTGATTCGTCTCGAAGAGACTTCCAGCTTAAGTTGCAGAGAGACTTGCCGGCTGCCTTTACCTAAAATGGGGTGGGGAAAATCCTCAAGACCTCTGTTCTTACAGAGTATAATTTTTGTTTCATGAACAATGAAGAATCAAGGATTTATTAGAAATTTTCTATTCGTTGGTTTTTAAAACAGGCATGGTTAACAGGCATTAAATGCAAACAAATGCATTTCCTCCTAAGTGCTCCACTGATGGAAATATAAGAGTGAATGATTTAGAGAGCATATATTCAGAACCTCTAATTCTGTAATTTCTATAAATCAGACATTGCTAAATGGTGTTGGGAATTCACACACTGAGAAGAACGTTGGCATGACTTTATGAAAACATAACTAAGGCCTGGCGCGGTGGCTCATGCCTGTCATCCCAGAACTTTGGGAGGCCGAGGTGGGTGGATCACCTGAGGTCAGGAGTTTCAGCCCATCATGGCTAACATGATGAAACCCCGTCTCTACTAAAAATACAAAAATTAGCAGGGCAAAGTGGCAGGCACCTGCAATCCCAGCTACTTGGGAGGCTGAGACAGAAGAATCACTTGAATCCAGGAGGTGGAGGTTGCAGTGAGCAGAGATTGTGCCACTGCACTCCAACCTGGGCAACAGAGCGAGACTCCACCTCAAAAAACAAAAAGAGAGAGAGAAAGAGAAAAGAAAGATGAAAAGAGAGAAAAGAAAAGGAAGGAAGGAAGGAAGGAAGGAAGGAAGGAAGGAAGGAAGGAAGGAAGGAAGGAAGGAAGGAAAGAAGGAGAGAAAGAAAGAGGGAAAGAGAGAAATAAGGGAGGGAGGGAAGGAAGGAAGGAAGGAAGAGAGAGATAAAGAAAAGAAAAGAAAAGAACAGAAAAGAAAAGAAAAGAAATAACTATGGAAGGCCTGGTATGGCTGAAGGGGCGATGGACTCCAAGTTCATTCTCATGCCAGGTCTGGGTTTTTGTTTTTCCTTTTACCATTTCTACAAAATGGGTGCAATTTCCCAAATCTATCAAAATGAGATAGCTCAAAGAGACAAATCTCCTTAACAGAACTTTAAAAGTCTGCTTCGATTTGACACCTGGTTTTACCATTTAGTGCCTGTGTGACTTTGGGAGAATTCCTTAACTTTTCCATGCCTCAGTTTCTTAATCTTTCTAAAGTAGGGTACCTGACTCACAGGGTTATGGCAGGGATTTAAATAGTAAATTCACATAAAGCACTGAAATCACTGCATAAAATGGAAGACTCAAGGAATGCTAGCTAATTTACTATGATTAAGAGCTCTTCCAGGCTAAAATAATAACAATAAAAGAAAAATACAATTTAGTGAGAGATTATAGATTCTGTACATTCTGTCAGTTCAGAATGACAGAAAAACTTGGCAGGGGCAGAATCACAGAAGTTGGGTTTCCGTTACTCTTGGAAATTGGTGTAGGAGCTGTGCATCTTCACATGTTCTGTAAAACGGGGAATCCACCAACAGGTGAGCAGACAGTGAACAGAGCCAAGAGCAGGGCAATTTGACTATATCTCCCGTATTCCCGGGTGAGCAGAGGAAAAGTAAGACAAATACAACAGAACCAGAAAACAGAACATCATATTGAATACAGGCATATTTCTGAAAATGATCAATTCTAGGAAACAAAAGAAATACTTGGCATCTTCAAAAGGATGCAAGAAGAGTTTCTGTGATGTGAGAAATCATATATATACATATATATATAAAAAACAGACTGCTGTAGAAGACTACAGGGCAGATGCAAAGTTAGCAGGCTGGCCATGGAAAGAGACCTGGGCCTGTCACAGAAGAACAGTGGTAGGATTGGCATGATATAGAACAACTTCAGAAGCCCTTCCAGAGTGCAGAAGAACAGCACACAAGGGGTGAGATGATGAGAGGCCATCAGCACAACAATTAAGAAGGACAAAGGGTGAATTCTCATCTAGGGTATTCACAATGAGGGAAACAGAACATTTAAAGCAAAAGTAATCAACAAAGACACAACTAGAAAAAATAAATGCTCTCGAAGAGGTCGAGGAAATGGGCAAAGTTACTGAGTCTGCAGATGGAGAGACTACCCACTTCCAATACTCAATGGGAAAAAGCTGAAAAAGGCAAGGAGACATCCTCCCCTATAGCCTCTTCCAGCTTCTTGAGGCTGCCTTCATTCCTTGGTTCATGGCCCCTTCCTCACATCACTCCAACCTCTACTTGTGTTCTCACATCTCCTTTTTCTCACATTGACGGTCTTACCTCCCTCTTATAAAGACCCTTCTGATTATATTCAGCCCACCCAGTTAATCATGGATAATCTCTCATTTTCAAGATGCTTAACTGCCATCTGAAAAATCTCTTTTGCCACCTGTTTACATATTCACAGGTTCTGAGAACTCACATATTTGGGGGAACATTATTCTATTAATACTAGAACCATAAGCAAGTAACAAGCAGCCTAAACAATGAGAAGTGTAAAGTCAGGTCCACCTGCTTTTTACTTAGAGCAGTTGTTCCCTGGGTGTAGTTCCTGGACCAGTAACATCAGTATCACGTGGAAATTTGTTAGAAAGGTAAATTCTTAAGCCTCACCTCAGACCTATAGAATGGGAAGCTCTAGGGAGGTGAGGCTTAGCAATGAGCATGTTAATAAGCCTTCAAAATAATACTGATGCATGGCCGAAGTTTGAGAATCCATGGCCTAGGGGAGGTATGAGAAGCAAGGACCAATATTCTGTTCATGCTGTCAGCAGCCGTCTTCCATTTCTGTTTTGTCAAGGAGAAATGCCACTAAAAGGCCTATAAGAGCTTTGAAGGTTAAATTACAATAATCTATAACTATTTTGTTTATTCCTTTTATTGTTCCAAATAGAATTTAAAAAGATAACTTGCAAAAGTCAGTCACCTTAATAGGTAAAGTGTTATTCCTGATTTTGTAATCCCTGGGGAAGTTTTGCAGAGAAGACAGAATTTGGATTGAGAGGGTGATGGAGGGCTTGTAACCATAATAGGTCTGTTGCCCGACGTGCACAGTAAGTCAATACGCCTAGACACTGACAGCAAAAAAAAAAGACATTTAATTGTAGGGCCACCAAACAAGGAGACGGGAGGAAACCTCAAATCCATCTCCCTAAGGAGTTTGGTGCTAGGGCTTTTAAGGGTTTTGGAGTCGGCCAAAATGTGGAGATTGTTGATCGGTAAAAGACTGTAGGGTGAAGTCATAGGACAGGGAGATGAAGAAATAATATTCCCATCCATGCTGATTTGGTTTGGTTTCTCTGGAGGGGCCTTTAAACTGGCATCAGCTGTTTTGCTGGAATTCAAGAATTCCAGATCTGCTTAAGCAGTTATTTTTTTGGCAGTGGTTGGGGGGTGGGTAGGGTGGGGGGCGGTCATCTCTAGGCTGCAGTACAGTGGAGCAATCACAGCTCACTGCTGCCTCGACCTCCCTGACTCAAGCAATCCTCCCACCTCAGCCTCAGGAGTAGATCGGACTACAGGTGCACATCACCACACCTGGCTAATTTATTATTTGTGGAGACAGGGTCTCACTATTGCTCAGGCTGGTTTTGAACTCCTGGCCTCAAGTGATCCTCCTGCCTCAGCCTTCCAAAGTGCTAGGATTGTAGGCATAAGTCACCATACCCAGCCTGCTCAAGCAATTCTTAAACAAAAACTTTATTAATCTAATATGACAGATCCCATCTATAGAAATAACGGGGATGCAAATGATTAGTATCTAGTGTTATGTAACTTTTGGTTACAAGGGAGTAGGTCAAAGTTCAGCCTGATTAATGCTTAATGGTAACTATATTTCTGTCCATAATTCCTGTTAACCCAGTGAGGATGGCTGTAAGCTGAGCCCCTCCTTTCTTCCAGCCTCTGTCCTCCTGTCCCTCCCCACCCTTCCCTTTACCCCTTCCCCTGACCCCCAACAAAGCAGCCCTGCTTGTATTAGTTAGGAGTCAATAAAAACCACATTGGAGGAGGTTGGGCAAAGTAAGTAACCACTGATTTACAAACATTTAAAATGTTAGAATGAGAAAGAGTCTCTGAGAGCATGTTTTGAAGGCCCTCATTTTACAGAGGACTCTGAGGCCCGAGGAGGTCATGCCTAAGGTCGCACAGTTAATGTGTAGAAGCCAGGACTAGCTGCCCAGATTCCTGATTTTATGCTAGTCGGGTAGACTCCGACATGCCAAATAAAAAGGCATGAACTGTTTTCACCCGAAACCAAGAATCCTAACTAAAACAGAGTAAATCTGCCCTGCTCTTATTTTCATTATGGTTCCACACTGTAAGGAGAATCAGTTAGCAAAATGTGAGAATCAGGCTCTTTGCTCTATTGCCAGGGCAAAATGAAATTGAAATTTATCTGAGGTGTGGCCAGAGCAAGAGCAGCCCTGTGAAATCTTTGTAGTACCCTAGGAAAGAAATCCCCTGAGGGCCAAAATAAGAATTTTAGAAAATAAGATCACCAAGGGTAGACAGGGGTAATGAAGCCAGTTGCTGGGATGGGGATGGGTGAGGAGTGAGGCAGGGTTGCCTGTGCAAAGGGAAAGGAGACAGAGTCTTGCTCTGTCCCCCAGGCTGGAGTGCAGTGGCACAATCTCAGCTCACTGCAACTGCTGCCTCCCAGGTTCAAGCGATTCTCATGCCTCGGCCTCCCAAGCAGCTGGGATTACAGGCCTGAGCCATCACGCCCGGCCCCAGGGAGTTCTTGAAATTTATTTACAGAAACGGAAAGAAGAAAAGGATTCACGTTAGCGAAAAGAACTAGAAGAATGAGGAGCAGTGCTTTTGTTTCCTTTAATTGGGAGGATGAAAATTAATATGATTTGAACAGAAAAGAGTTTAGAAGTATAGTGGGCAGGGTCAAAAGGAGGCTGGGGAGCCAATGAAGAGGCAGGAGAGGATGTAGAAGCTTGTCCCTAAGGTGAGACACATGAAAAATTTTGTGCCAAAAAAAGGTGGGGCTCTTAAAATAACCCAAGCTCAAGGTACTTCCCTTATTTTTTAATTTTTAAAATTTAAGGTCACTTTTTAGTTGTCTTGGTGAGGGGAAAAAAGTTTGTGCTGGTGGCAAATATGTGTTAGGGATTGGTGAATTCCAAGCACTGGCATCACATAAAGTGAGACCTTCTAGTGAGGTCGCAAACCCAGATAACATTAGTTATTTTGGGAACATTTTTCTGTTTTTGAAATCTTACTTGAGCATTTATTTAAATGCCTTTCTTTTCTTATCTGCTTTCATTTTCTTCTTCATTAAGTGCAAAGAGATAGAGAATGTGTGCGTCTGTTTCTGCGTGTGAGCAATTCTCTCAAGTCCAGTATTTCCTCTCCAGCCACTCTCTGTTAAATGCCAACCGCGCCATCTTGTGGCTAATAGATATTTGTGCACCTGTCTTAAAGTTCACTTGGAAAATGAACAAGTCTGAAAAACACCAATATCATGATTTCGCATTAGCTTCAATCATTAAATAAACTATGAATTCTGATTCTGCGTATACTGACTATACTGCAATGCATTAATGAGCTGGATGCTTGTAAAATATATATGATGAAATGAAGGGCAATTAAAATATAATCAATACAAAAAACCCTCACTAGAATTTTATGCATAAATATGGGTTTGAGAATTTAGAAGGGTCTATGGGATTACAACTGTGAAAGCTTCTGTTTTCCACTCAAACTAAACTAAAGTTATCCTCCTCTACTTCAGCCACTCATCGTATACTTCAGATTATTTGTTACAACTTACTGTTACTTTTCTCCCCCCAACCCCCCGCTTTGCATGTAGAATGCAGTGAATTCAACAAGATTAGGGATTGCCTTTGCATTTTTCAGTGTTGCATCCCCAATGCTTAGCATTGTTCCTAGCACACAGTAGACACTCGACAAATATTGGTCAAATGGATTTAACTGATTAAAAATAATAAATAAAATAAGCTCTTAAAAATAAGCACTTACAGGACTACATATAAATTAGAGAAATCCAATCGGGTGAATAAAGAAATTGTGGTATATATATGATGGAACACCACTTAACCATAAAAAGGAATGAATTAATGGCATTTGCAGCAACCTGGATGGGATTGGAGACTATTATTCTAAGTGAAGTAACTCAAGAATGGAAAATCAAACATTGTATGCTCTCATTCAAAGGGGCAACTAAGCTATGAGGATGGAAAGGGCATGAGAATGACACAATGGACTTTGGAGACTCAGGAGGAGAGGGTGGGAAGAGAATGAGGGATAAAAGACTACAAATTGGGTTCAGTGTATACTGCTCAGGTGATAGGTGCACCGATATCTCACAAATCACCACTAAAGGACTTACTCATGTAACCAAATACCACCACCTGTTCCCCAAAAAAACTATGGAAATAAAAAAGTAAAATAGATAAATAAAAATAAAATAGAGAAATTCCTCAAGAAATTCCTCTAACCAAAGTGAAATGACATTTTTTCAAGGAATTTGGTGACACTGGTTTAGGTATGTACGTCTGGTACTTTCAGAAGCTGCAGTGTTTCTGGTCATGCTGCTGAAAGTAAAACTGGTAGGAGAATGCTTCCATTATTCAATGATATGTCATTAGTAATGAAAAGCCCTCTTTAGAAGGCTGGGGTCTATTAGCAGTAAACTGGTGCCTTTTCAAAATCAACAGTCAACTCAGAACAACTGGGAAATTCATATGTTTTGCCAGATTTCACTGGGTTATTAGGTAACATTTAGATAATGGATTTAAGCCCCACCATTGGGAGCTTCATAACTCGATAAGCTTGTAGATTTCAATGCATGGAAGCAAAGTGCTGGGGCTCTTGCCTTCTTGGGTATGAACTTAATCATGTCACATCAAGCATTCATTTTAAATTATAGCACCACATCTGTATTTTGACTTCTGACAAATGCTAAGTGTGTCTTGACACATATATTTTTGTCATGGTAAGAGCCTATGTGAAAACCAGAAGAGACGGTGAAAGAAAATCGAATTGTACACAGGTTTAAATTTGAGTTTGTAACAATTTTGAGTTTTTGTTGTCTTCATTCAATTCAGAGAGCAAGTTGGTGAGTTCCCAAATGTTCTCCAAGGGACAACCATTTACTTCACCAAATGTTCTCCAAGGGAGACCATTTACTTCACTAAAAATCTGAGAACCTCCCAAAATAAAATGAGGTGCAGAGGAGCCCTGGCTATAATTAGAGAAGGGGAGGTGCTCTGATTGGCTCTTCTTCCTCCCCTACCTCCACAGTTGCTACAGGTCCCAGTGAACTAAGGAGGAGAGTGTGGAAATCAGAATCTACCAGCTGAATTGTTTTTATTTTTGGCAGTGAGGGACAAAATTTAATGTGCATTAAAATCACCTGGGAAGCTTGCTAAGATGTGGACTTTCAGACCCACCCCCTTGTGGCTCTATATATGTATAGGAACCAGGAATCTGGTAATTCTGATAGAGAAGAGCCATAGAACACACTTTGGGAAACGTTGATCTACTACTTTCAACCAAACAAGTGCAAGGACTCTGATTTGTTCACGAATACATCCCAAGTGCCCCTAGCACAGGATCTGGATGCAATGAGTAACTTGTAGGTGTAGACGATGGACACGTGGATGGATGAATGAGTGGATGGATATGTACATTCAGGGATTTAAAGAGAGGATGAACAAGAGTTAAAAAGAGAATTGTAAAGTTTCCAGGGTTTCAAAGATTCTTCAAACTTATTCTTAAATATTTGACAGATACGTTGCATTTGCCCCTGATTATGTGTGACCTTTATTTAAATACCATCTCCTGTTGGTGACAGAGTAGTTTTGTCACTTGAGATTAAAAGTGATTTTGTTTGTAAAATGGCAAACCATCTTGACATTTCATCTGCAAACCATTTAACAAATTTCTGTTCTCATCCAAAACTACTCTTCCAAGTAGAATAGAGACTTCTACCAGTGGTTTTATAAAACAAAATACTTCTTTGTAGTGACAGTCCAATCAGAGGTACTCCAGGAGAGGTGGAAAGAGAACTAAGCTATGTGCCAGGAGACCTAGATGCCAAGTGTATTCCTTTGCTAACAAGTTGAGTGACCTTGATTAAGCCATGTGCCTGGGTGAGCACCAGATTCCCCATGCGTAAAGTAAGAGATTTAACAAAATGGGCCCCAAGGCCCTTGGAGCACCACATATTACTTAGCATCGTTTTGAGGCTTTGGGTTTCCTCACGTGTCTCATTTTTGGGTGTAAAAATTAGGCTTTCCTGAAGGCCTCCCTGAGTTATATCATGATAGGTAGAATAATGGTTCCCCCAAAGATGCCCACATTTAAATCTCCGGAACCTGTGCATATGTTACCTTACATGGCAAGAGGGAGTTTGCAGATGTGATTAGGTTAAGAACCTTGAAATGGGGAGAGTAGCCTGGATCATACAGGTGGGCCCAATCTATTCACAAATGCTTAAAACCTGGATTATACAGATGGGCCCAATCTAAGCACAACACCTTAATATCAGAGAACGTTTCCCAGCTGGGGTCAGAGAGAGAAAGGGAGCTGCGAGGATGGAAGAAGGGTCAGAGAGATGTGATATTGCTGCTTTGAAAACTGAGAAGAAGGCCATGAACCAAGGAATGCAGGCAGCTTCAAGCCACTGGAAGAGCAAGGTAAGTGTTTCTTCCCTGGAATTTCCAGAAAGGAATGCAGACCTACCAACACCTTGGTTATAGCCCAGTGAGAGGTGAATTGGACTTCTGTCTTATAGAACCATGAGACTTTTGCATTGTTTAAACTTCCAAGTTTGTAGTAATTTATGATAACAGCAATAGAAAACTGATAAATACATTCTAAGGATACAGGAAATATTCAGGAGTCTAGCACCTTGCACAAGCCAACCCACTGTGCAAACCAGGGCTTCCTCTGCAGTGGTCCACAAGGGTCATTTAACCTGGACCTTATACTCATCACAGTCCTCAAATTTAGATTTTGACACTTAGCTCCAAACAATTCCTTTGAAAACTATGTGTGTGTATAAAATGCATGTGTGCGTATATGCATATGTGTGTGCCTATATATGCATACATACACATATATTCAGTCAGATATAGTCAGTGAGATTATTTCTTCAGCATCCCTAGAAACCCATAGAATGATCTGAAAACACAATTGATAACTTGTAACAAATGCCACTCAAGTGAAGCCAGTTGCGTTGGGTAAGCCCAGTATAAATAGTGAAAGAACACTCTGAGGCAAGTAGCCTTTATCATGAAGCTCTGGATCAGAAAGCTAATTAGTCTGGGTTTGATGAACTCAGAGGCTAAAAGGAGCACCTGGATACATGTAAAATTATAATGCAGAAGGGAACGGTGGAAATTTCCCAGGCCTCCTCCTTCATGCCACAGACTGAGACTCAGATAGTCGAGAACTATTCTAAAATCACACCTGAAATATTCTCTCGGCTTTAGTGGAAGTTCTTATAATCAAAAGGAAAACAGAACTGGAAAGTGAACTGGTATCACCATGTCCTAGAACCTGTATCTCGTGAGCCTATCTCGAAAGCCAGCTGGTGTGTCATGTTTCGATGGCTTGCTAAAGCAACTGGGAAGATGAGCGTGGTTTAAGGAGGCAGCGGGTGGAAGAGGGGCAGCTGGGATACAAGAACCGATTCTCATCTACGCAGTCAGCACACCCTGGCTAGCAATAGACACACGCAGCTCAGTCATAAAAATAACCTCTACGTTAAAGTGGGCTACAATTCACATTGGCCCAAATTATCTGGATAAATTCCCTATCATCAAACGTTAATCGAGCACCATCTAGAATATTAGAGCTGGAAGAAAGCTTGGGAGCATCTAGTCTATCCCAGTTATACAAATGCAAACAGGCCTAATAGGTTAAGGGTTCCTCCTAGTGGCAGAGCCAGGATTTCAGCCCCATTGATTAATTTCCAGACACTTGCTTTTTCTCCTCTGCTCACTAGAACTTGGATGATCCCTTCTTATGAAGATCCTCAAAGCGTCATGAAATGAGTTCAGTCTCAGTTCCATGTACTAGCATTGCCTAACTGTTAGTCTAAAAGTATGCCCCCTGGAGTCAGGGTTCATGTCCTCTGGTAGAAGGGAAAATGGACTCAGAATGTAATCCCAACTCTTTGGTGAATAAATAAAAAGCGTTCCACTTCTAGGCTGAAGACACAAGGAAGTGGATTTGTAAGGAGATTTGAATGAAAAGCACTAATTATTTGCCAGCAGTCTGATATTTGAATCACCCACAGAGTTTCCAATGCCACAGACTTCTCAGTTTTCTTTCATCCATCAAGTAATGCTGCCTTAAAAGGCTGTCAGTGATCAGCACAATATATTTTAACATTAGATAAAGAAGTCCATCCAGAGCCTTTAGAAAAAACTCAAATTTGCTGTTAAACCTAATATGAAGATATTATTCAAATACTTCCAATCTCAGACCTTTGCTAAGGCAATTTCTTAGATCTTTGCTCCTGATTTTTCTAAATTCACTCTCCGAATGAAGAGACCCGCTAAATGTCTCCCTGTCAAGTTTTAAGAAAACTGACTTGACTGTTAAGGGACAGAGGGATTTCAGATTTGAGACATCTGCATTCTATGGGGATACTTGATGTGTGTCTCTGTGCTAATTTTAAATATCATCATAGAAATGAAATACATAGATAAGAGTTGTGTTAAATGAGCACTGTACATGGATTATCCATTGCAAAGACTGATAGTGCAATAAAATACTCTTACCATTGAAAATGTGAGTAATAAAATGTAATCTTTCTTTGATTCTGAATGCACTTTAAGATTGTGCAGTGCCTTGGACTTATCACAGGGAATATTACTTTTTATGGATCATAGGACCATAGAACTTTGGAAAAGAATGGAACATTTTGGATCATCCAGTCAAGGGTTGACAACTAGGTTTTGCCTAGTTATGAACAACAATTGATAGTTATGGTTCTGGTGTGCTATGCTGAGAATTCTAAGGCTATGTTTGGATTCAGTGAAAAAGTATAATGAGATTGATTAGCAATGTCTGCCTAGGGTGGGAGGAAGAAATAGTGGCTGGTTTGGCACATATTTGGTGTCCTTAATAAGTCCAACCTCTTCATTTAACAATGAATAGCCTAATGTCAAACATAGTAAAAGGATTTGCCAGAGTCAACCAGCTGGCAAAGTTGTGGTCAAGCAGAACTAACCACCACTATTGCTACCACAGGATGTTAGCGCTACAATTTCAACTGGCATCTTCTAGAAAATAGAAAATAAAATAACAATTTCTTGGATGTCTAAAAACTTTCGCAGAAAAAAATAACCAACTAAGCAGAAAATATATTTGGATGGTGATATAGTTTACCTAGGAAATTGATGACAATTCATTGAATAGTTTAAAAGAATTTGAAGTCAATTTTTTTGTGAAGCACCATGTAGTTTAAACTATAATTATGCTTTTAGAATTCATTTTTATACTCTGAAATATGTTTGTTTTCTCTATGCAAGTTACTGTATTAGAGTTGTGAGAATAGTAATGAAATATTTTAGGCAAAAATCCCCTAGCATTTAACAGATACTTAAATCTAGCACTTGCTGGATTCAGACAATGTACTCAGTCCTGGAGATTCAATACCAAACAGAACCCTACGTTAAAGGAGTTATCAGCATGGTTGGCAATATCTGGCACCATAACCAATGGTTAAAGCAAATTTGTTTTGTTTTGTGTTTTAAATCTGTAGAGAAATCCAAGAAAAGAGATAGAAGTCATGTCCTAAAGAAAGTTAATAGTAAGTGATGGCTAGGCACTGTGGCTCACACCTATAATCCCAGCACTCTGGGAGGCTGACGTGGGAGGATCGCTTGAGGTCAAGAGTTCAAGACCAGCCTGGTCAACATGGTGAAACCACATCTCTACTAAAAATGCAAAAATTAGCCAGGCATGATTTCAGGCACCCGTAGTCCCAGCTACTCAGGAGACTGAAGCAGGAGAATCTCTTGAACCCAGAAGGCGGAGGTTGCAGTGAGCTGAGATCGTATCACTGCACTCCATACTGGGCACTAGGGCAAGACTCCGTCTCAAAGAAAAAAAAAAAAAAAAGGAATAGTAAGGGAGAAGCTGAAAAGTTGACAATTTTTTTTCAAATAAATGCTCAATGATGATTTGAAACATCAAGCTTTTAAGTATTTTAAATCATTTCACTAAAATATAGCACATGTATAATAAATGAAAATATATTTTCATTTATTGAAAATAATGAATTGTCCCACAATGAACAGAGTGATCACAACCATGAAACCATTCAGAGCAAGAAATAGAACACAACCAACTCAGAAACCTCTTTCATCTTCCTTCCAATCTTTACGCCTTACATTAGCCCAAGGGTAATTACCTTCCTGACTTCTAACACCAGATTCATTTCTCCAATTTTTGACCTTTCTGTTGATGAATCACATTATATTCATTATTTTATATCTGGCTTCTTTTGCTTGATAGTGTTTTGTCAGAGTTATCTATGCTCTGAGGAGCTATAATTTATTTTTATTACTGTATAATATCACACTGTATAAATATATTTTAGTTTGCTTATCCATTCTGTCATTGAAGGATAAATGTCTATGTTACTTCCAAACCGGAATTACTACAGATGACGTTTGTTTTTTTTCTTTCTTTTTTTTTTATTTTTGTTTTTGTTGTTGTTTTTTAGTGGAAGCAAGTTCATTAGGAAAGTAAAGGAATAAAGAATGGCTACTCCATAGATAAAGCAGCCTACAGATGATGTTTCTACAAACATCCTTGTACATGCTTTTAAATGCATGCATTTCAACTAGGGATATACTTAAGATTATAATTGCTGGGTCATTGGTACAGATATGACTAACATAAATACTTCCAAGCAGTTTTCCAAAGTGGATGTAACCAATTTATACTCATACTTGTAGCATAGGAGAGTTTGCATTGTTCTACATCCTCATTCTCTTTGGTTATTTTCATTATTTTTAATATTAACTGGTCTAGTAGGTATTTCATTAGAGTTTAAATTTGCATTTTCCTAATTACGAAGAAAGTTGAACATACTCTCATGTTTGGGCATTTGGAGACCCTTGTATGAAGTACATGTGAAAGCCTCTTGCTCAATTTTCTTTCAGATTGTCTATTTTTTTAATTTGTCTTTTTCTTTTAAGAAATTGAACTATATTCAAAGTAAGAACTACAGTTCATCAAAAAGCACCACAAGAATGTGTGTCAGTCAGGGATAAGTCAGGTTTCATAAACCACCCCAGTTATATGAAGAGAGAGCTTAATACAAAGAACTGCTAACTAGATATAGAATTCTAACCAGGTAACTGAAAAGGCAAAAAGAGAACATTAAGGTAATGTGGAGGTAACAGTTGCAGGTCTAGAGTACAAAAGGAAAGGTTGGCATTATTAAACTCAGAAGCTGGAAGCAGCAGCCTATTGAGCTGAAATTCAGTCCTCTGAGAAGGTGCTGGTCAGCTACAGCCAGGATCTCTGACAGGTTGAAAGGCTGGTTCTGCAAATGTTGGAAAAACTGCATACTGGATGTGACTGCTACTACGGGAACACACTGACATTGGAGAAGTAGGACGAGCATTATGCTCCCAGGAGCAAGAAGCAGACAGGAAGGAGTGAGTCCCTTCTTTCTCCAGCCCTGTGGTTTCCCTCTAGTACCTCCTAGCGGGGCACAAAGCCAAATAGCTCCCAGGTAGGTTGGAGCAAAGAGACAGTAGGTTAATTTCTGGCAAGAGAACAAAAAGGCAAACCAATGAGTGGGAGAAGATATACAACAAACAATGGACTTGGCTCTAGATTTGAGTGATATATAGCAGGTAATAATAGTGTAACTAAAATGTGGGTTAGTTGCTCATCACTAGCAGAGTTCAATTAACAAGAGTGAGGTCTGGCATAAAGCAAGTGATTTATTTCCAAAGCTAGCTTAGACAAAGAAGCACAGGCATCCCATCGTTAAAGGTACCGCTTCCGTTTTGGAGCAGAAAGTGAGCACTTTTAAAAGACAGGGGAGAAAGTGAGCAAGGACAAAAGTCCTCATACTAGCTTATCTACCAGGCGGTAGAGCTGGTGACTGCTGGCGTTTTCCTGGGCAAGCTGTTATCTCTCGAGGCAACTTCCTGGACGGTGAGAGTTCCCTAGCAAACATGCTGCGGTTGTAAATTAACTGTTAAGAGTTCTGTCTTAGAGCACACAGTTACATGAACTTACCCAGGAGGAAATGTCTGAAGGGGAGGTAAAAATCCATATAGTTCCATTTCTGAAGGGCTAAATAGGAGAACAATAAAAGAAGAGAGAGAGAAAAACCACCTCTTAGAAAAATGGGGTTATTCGGTTACAATTGCTAGGCTTTGAGATAGTGCTTACCACGTGCCAGCCCTGTTCTGAGGCTTCACCACGTTATTATAATCCATCTCACAAAGACCCTTTAAGATGTAAACTATTATCATTCCCACTTGAAAGATGAGGAAACAGAGGTAAGAGAGTTTGAGTAATCTGCCCAAGGTCATATAGCCTGGAAGTGCCAGATAGAATAACAATTCAGATAGATTTAATTCATTTTTATCTTCGTACTCAAATTCAAAAATAGGATTTACTGTTAAAACAGCTATAAAAAATTATAGTAAATGAGACATAAAAAGTAATAGCAGGTCTCCTGACTTAAGGGAACTTTTACAGTAATCAATAATTTCCAGTCATAAAGATGTGGCTCATAAAAATTATTGCCGATGGCATCCATATCTTTTATCCTTTACCTTCTGGAAAATTCTTATCTGCTTTTACTTGGTCTTTCAATAATTCTTGTCACTATATTAAAAAAACAGATTTATTGATGTGGGTTGTTTATGTTTACTGGCTGTTGCTTTGCTTTCTGCACTTTGTTCTCGCAGATGATAATTGTCTGGGTGAGAATAGTTCTTCTTTGCCTTCTCTGGAATCAAAATTTAGGCTTAAACTGGTCCCAAAGCAGTAACCCATAGGAAAACTCTAGATTACTCATTGCCTGTGCATGATTGTATGAATGTAACTGAACTGCCTACAGGCCCAGTAGTTTCACTTTTCTCACCTGTGGATGCTGCCTACCCTTGCTGATCGGTCAGAGATCTGGAGAAAATAGACTTCATTGATTTATTTATGCTCGCTCTCAAGTGTAGGGTAAGCTGAAAATCTGACTTTCTTTAAAAGACAAATCAGTGTTGGCAGTCTTCTAGAATGAGAGTGGGGAACTAAGGCTTATTGGGCCCCCTCTGGGTCTCAAGCACTGTGTGGTGAGTAATGCCACTGCCTCCTTATTGGTGTCTCCTACTCCACACTTGTCCTGATTCTTCTGTTCCCCCACCTCGCAGCCAAATACTGATTTCCAAATGCAAACCTAGTCATAAGATTCTGCTTTTGGGAGGGTGAAAATTCTTAATATGGCCCACAAGGAGCTAATTTTCTTGTCATCTGCAACCTCAACCTCCTGGGCTCAAGCGATCCTCCTGCCTCCGGCTCCCAAGTAGTTGGTACTACCGGTGCATGCCATCATACCTGGCTAATTTTTTTTTTTTTTTTAATAAAGACAAGGTCTCACCGTGTTGCCTAAGCTGGTCTTAAAACCCCAAATTCAATTGATTTTCCTGCCTCAGTCTCCCAAAGTGGTGTGATTGCAGATGTGAGCCTCAGCCACTTTTACCTTTTCTCCCTGAGCCCTGGCCTCAGTGAGTCTCTCCAGCCTCAGGTTTCTTGCATATGCCTTTCCTGCTATGTTGTCCCTCCCTCACCCACACCCTCTTCCCTAGTTACCTCTTGCTAATGTTTCAGACATTACTTCCCAAGGGAAGGTCCTGTGCCTTTCTCCCCCAGACAGGTCAGGTCCTCCAATTAGAGGCTCATAGCACCATGGACTTTCTCTTTATAACATTCATCATTTATGTTATAAACATCATTTATGTTTATGTAATCAATGTCTGCTTTCCCCATTACAACTGTAGGTTCTGGGAGAGGGTGGGGCACATCTGTTTTGTTCACCACTGTCTGTCCTCAATACCTAATGCTGCACTTCAATATGGCAACCATTTGAAAAAGATGCGATGAAGGGTAAATTAACTTACATTACATCTCCATGATCACAGCTGGTGGGGAGAAGTGAGCAACCCACCTGTTCAATTTCTGGTCTAAATTTTTCCATCAACAAGGGCCAGTGCAAATCAATATTCTGATGTCAGCTTTTGATTTATTTGTCTATCTGGAGAGGCTATAACTTCATCACTGTCGTCACAGCAGTGCACACACAGTCATGAGGGTCACTGTAGGAGCAGTCTGATTGGAAAGTTCTAAGGTAGGGCCTGGGGTCTATCTGCATGTGAACAGGCACTCAGATGTCCTAGGCCCACTTTGAAGAACAACGCCCTGGTGCTCACCCTATTCCATCCTCACCCCAAAACAAACTCTGGCTGCAAAAACATTTTCTGCACTTCAAGATCTCTGTATAGTCACATTCCACGCTGCATTAGTTTTCTTGTGCTACTATAACAACCACAAGCTTGGTGGCTTCATACAACACAAATTTATATTTATAGTTCTGGATATCAGAAGTCTAAATTTAGTCTCAGTCAGCTAAAATCAAGGTGTTGGCAAGGCTGCATCCCTTCTGGAGGCTCTTGAGAGAATCCTTTCCTTGCCTTTCTCAGCTTCTGGAGGCTGGTGCATTCCTTGGCTCATGGTGGTCCCACATCACTGGACCTCTGTTTCTCCTGTCAAATCTGTCTCTGACCCTCCTGCATCCTTTTTTTTTTTTTTTTTCTTTTTTTTCCCTGAAAAAGAGTCTCACTCTGTCACCCAGGCTGGCATGCAGTGGTGTAATCATGGCTCACTGCAGTCTCAGCCTCCTGGGTTCAAGCGATCCTCCTGCCTCAGCCTCCAAAGTAGCTGGTACTATGGGTGCATGCCACCATACCTGGCTAATTTTTTAAATAGAGACAAAGTCTCAGTGTGTTGCCTAAGCTGGTCCCAAACCCCCAAACTCAAGCGATTTTCCTGCCTCGGTCTCCCGAAGTGCTGGGATTGCAGATGTGAGCCACTGTGCCCAGCCCTGCATCCTTCTAATAGGGACCCCTGAGATTAGATTGAGTCCACCTAGATATTTCAGGAAAAATTCTCCATCTCAAAATCCTCAATTTAACACATACGCAAAGCCTATTTTGCCATGCAAGGTGATGTATTCACAGGGATGTAGAGTTCTTCAGGGGACCATTATTCAGGTTGTCCAAACCCTACCCCATCATTCATTCTTCCCTTCTATTTCTAGGGAAGAAATGCCTCTTGCATTTGCCAAGGCTTACATCATAACTTTCCCATGTTCTGTCCTTTACCTGCTCCCACACAGTCTGCTCTTCCTCTCAGCAACTAATTCCCCTCATTGTCTTTAAATGGAGTTATCAAGTTCTGAGTTTGCATTCCCAGCTCTGCTACTTTGATGCTGTTAATAGTCACAGAGCTTTGACTCCCTAGTTCCCTTTAAGTTGCCTTACAGATACCAACCTTTGGGACTATCTGGAGGATTAACTCAAATAATGAATGAAAATCTCTCTCCCAGAATATGGCTGGTGGAAAGCATTCCACACATGTAGGTTGTTGTATTCATTACCTTCAATATCTCCCTCTTTCTTCTGTCCTATCCTGGGGACCCAGAGGTCTATACTACTTTTAGTGATGACTGGGTTCTTGCTCTAAGCCATCATTCGATAGCACATACCATGACTAGACATAAGCTGGACTTTCTCCTCTGAGTTGAATTCAGTTCAACAATTGTTTGTCAACATTCACTCTATGCTATCACTGAGCATACAAAGATGAGTGAGGCGTGATTCCTAACCTCAATCAACATTCTGCAGAGCTGTGGAACTGGATATGGAAAAATAAAACTTCAAAATAAAGTGCCTGGAAGAAAAGACATTTGAGCTGAGTGACACAGGAAATACTTTTGCAAGAAAAAGGTTAAACTATAAGCATTATTGCTATTTGTAATCATTCATTATATCGCTCCTCGAGGCATTGGGCCAATCTCTGTCATCAGCAAGATTCACGCTCAAGTGTTTCAGAACAGTGAGAGCCTCACCACTCTCTTCTTTCTGGCCCAAACCTGGTAAAGAGAGCTTGTTAGAGGGGCCTGGATAATCCCCAGATTCCCTACCTTTTCAGCAACAGGCATGATATAAATTTAAAGCAGCACAGTCAATTTGCTTTATCGGAATATGGTGGCTGCCCAAGGGTCATCAGCCAGCACAGAGACTCCTGCCAACAGGAAAATAGCCATGTAATGCAGCTCAAAAGACATCCAGCTGGGCTGTAAATCAGCAGCGCTCAGACTTTCTAGATGCTGACTCATTACAGCAGAGCAGAAGACCTAACCCTCCCCATCCCATGCATTCCTGCTTTGCAGAGCAAAAGACTTCTGTGAAGACCAAGAATTGGAGTAGGCACAGTAACAATAAAAATCGCTAAAAATGCATCAGTCAATCAGCATAATGAACAACAAAAGCAAGTTCCAATACTTTTCTCAACTCAATTAATGCAATAAGAGCAACAACCCAAACCCAAACCGACTTAAGACAGTGCTGACACTGTGTAAGTAATATAGTACCCTTCCAGAAAGTTGTGGGAACCCCTTGATCTATGCCTGTACAGTCTCAGTAGAAGTTTTGCAATATTGTCAAAGCGTTGGTTGGCTGCCAGACTTATTCACAGAATAGAAAATGAAAGTGTATAGCAAAGTCTAATAATGCCCTAATTTTTGTTTATGAAAACCAAGTTTTAGTTATTCATATTTTAAATTTGCATTAATAAAAAAAATCTTTAGTTGCACATCAAAATGAAAGTCCACAGGCTTGTCTTCACTCCCCAAAGAAAAGATTTAACTTTCAGGGATACATTTGTATCTATCCAGGAGGACCCCTTGTAGAGTACAATGGCCTCATAGCCCTACCCTGAGAAACACTGAGACCAACATCCACTCCTTATCTCTTAGATCCCTTGATGTCTCGTCCCTGGCATCTGTCTTGGGGGAAGCTGAGCAGTATCACATAGGACTGAAAGAAGTAAGAATAGGACCACAAATCTAAAGCAAGAGGAAGAATCTGGAGATTGACCCAGGCAATGGCGGAAGAAGGACCAAGTGAATAGTACAAAAGTTAAGGAACACACAGTGAGTTAAGATATGAAAAGGACTGAATTCACAAAGCTGTAGAAAAAGTGAAAGCTGATTGAGACCTAGAAAATCATTTATCCTGAACCTGTGTTTTCAGAGGGAAAAAGTGACTTGTGATCACAAAAAATAGGGATAGTAGCACCAACCTCTCAAGATGGCTGTAAAGTTCAATGAAGGAACACATGCAAAACACAGATATCGATTTTGGATCAGAGTAAGTGTTTAACAAATGTTTGCTCATTCATGAGTGACAGAACCTGAACTAAGTCTTCTAATTTAGAAGCAAGTACTGTCAGGCTGACAGAAATCCCAAGTACGTAGGAGATTCATAATAAAACAATGGTAACCTTTAGAGCCTGATCCTGGGCCCAAGCTGTAGTCTGTTCACAGGGATCCTGTTCAGACAGGAATGGATCTCAGGTCCGGGATGTGCCTCCATCCAGTAAAGTTAAAGTCATTTGCTATGTGGTATACTCTTATAACATAAAGTTCTTATAGATAGCACTTGTCACGTTGGGATGTATACTATTATTTGTATATGTGTGTCTTAGCTACTAGTGTGACCTTTGGAAGAAAACATACTTCCTTTTAATTTTTTTATAATGAAAGTAATTTGTTATAATTATGTTTATGTATAATTTCTTATAATTATGGCATCTTAGAAAAATAGGAAGCTTTTAGAAGCCAGTAGAGAGAAAACTCCTGGTATCCAGAAGTACCCACTGTTTCAAAGTATTTATTTTGGTGTGCATTGTTTTGTCTGTGCATTTCTTTTTACCTATATATACACACACGCAAGAAGCATACAACTTGCTGAGAAAAAACAGTTTCTGTCTAAGCATGCACCTCTGTGGACTAAGTTGGATCTAAGCCCCAGTAACAAGTGGACAGGGAAGACGTGTGTTTGTGTGTGTTTGTGTGTGTCTGTATGTCAGGGTTTTCAGTGATGAACAACAGAAACTGACTCTGGCTTACCAAAGCAGAGAAATCATTTATTGGAAAGATATCAGATAACTCACAATTTGTTATTTAGCTCATTTCCATCTTGCATGTTTCACATAATGCTGATATAAACATCTTTGTGGATCAATTTTGTCTGCTTTTTGCATTATTTGCATGGGATAGATTTCTAGAAGTAAAGAATAAAGGTTAATCCTTCTAGATCATGAGAGTCCCTATTTTGGATCTTTAATTTTGATTAATATCTTAGATGGCTAATTAAAGTCTACAAGTAATTTTTATGAAGGAAAATGAGTGGTAAATCCTTTCAGTGTATATATATCTAAGATGCATACACTATAAGGCCTACCAACTGCTCATTGCTCCGATTGTGGCTGTTGCTATGGGTACACACAGGGAACTGATGACATACCTGAAATTTAGTTGGTAGAGAAGCCTCCATGTGCTGCTACTGCTGCCACCACACTAACTAACCTGGTGTTCATGCTGAATCCAGCAGCTGAAGCAATGTAGCTGAAACAAACCCTCTACTTAATCTTTCTTCTCTGAGATGGTCCCTGCACTCCTTCTCCAGCAACCATCATGGTTCATACTGTTTCTCTGGAGAAAAAATATATAATAATGTATCCTACTTAACTAGATACCTGTTATGCCGTTTATGTGCCTGCTTCCCAACCTCTACCCTCAAACTGTAATCCAGCCCAGGGCAGAGGTTACATTTTGGTCATCTTTCTTCTCTGCTAGCTCATTAGCCTCATTCACCCAGGGTAATGGACTCTTCTGTCTGTTTTCTTTTCTGCTGTACCCCTGGTTCCTGTAAAAAATACCGGGTGCATAGTAGACATATAGTGACTATGTTTATTAATTTGAGTTGAAGAATAGACAAGTAATTCAGAGTCTAGAGTATTAGCATGATTTTTGTCTCTGAACACATTGGGGTTCTGTTCTCATCTTGGTCTTGCAAGTCACTTTAGCCTTTTTCTGCCTTATGGCTTTTCAGTTAGCTCCTTTACCGAAACACATTATTGGACTCTTATATCCATCTTTCTATTTTTCATTAATTAAAAGCTACGTTACTCATGCATCCATTAGTAACTTCATATTCAATATCTTCCCCAATTAACACCTAGGTTCTAAAATTTTCTGTTTCCTTATATACAAATAGTAAGCTAATGTCAGTTGCAGCAAATGATATATTTACTAGGATTTGGGGACCCAAATCCTCTTCATGCTATTGGGAATGATATTTATTTAGACTGTGATTTGACCTGTTTTTTGTCTCTCTTCTCAGTTTCTTTGTGAGTTGGTTAACTTTTTCATACAGTATAGGTCTTCTCGGTTACATGATTCTACTTACATCTGATTTTAGTAATTATGCTGGTCTGTTATTTTTAAGCTAGTTTCTTAAGAAGTTATTCTGTTTCTGACCACTGAATAGCATGATAGCATTTTACAACTGTCCAGGGATTGTGAAAAGTTGGTCTTCCTGAAGTACAGCAGGGTGATGAAAGCCAAGAACATCATCCTCAGTGTAGTTCTACTTTCATTTGCTATACTTACATTTCCATGTAAGATTTCCTCTGAGTAAATAATTTTGAAGCTTATATATGTGAATATATATGTGTATGCACACATACATTTGTATGTATGTATGCATATATCAACATATGTACACAGATATGAAAATCACTAAGTTAGTATCACCCTGTGGCAGAGATTACAAATGTAACCAAGTTCCACTTCTCCTACACAGAGTATTAGACTACTCTGCTCCCTTGAAGTTAGACTGAGCCCTGGGATTCACCTTGGCCAGTGAAATATGAGTGAAGGTAATATGTTTCTCTTCCAGGCAGAAGCATTTAAGAGACAGTGTTCAATTCTCCGAGCTTTTTCCTTCAGCCATGGGCAATCTGCAATTATAGAAGCACATACTGATGTGAAGTTTCCACAAGACCAAAGCAGCCTTCGCTGGTGATCTGTCAATAGAGAACATGGTGCCCTGGAGAGTCACCAAATCCATAGAACATTTGATTTGAGCAAAAAACACACCTCTATTGGTTAAGCTGCTGAAATTTTTGTTACTGTAGTAAAACCTCACATATCCTGGCCTTTGTAAACCCTTATGTGCAAGACCAAGAATACAAGTGCAAGGAGGAAGACATTGAAATACCCCAACAAAAGTTACAGGTAGAACCAAGGCAATGACTAGAACCAAGGTCTCCTCTCTCCCTGCTTTGTGTTCGTTCCTCTGCAATATTCTGTACGCCTTTGCTTCCAGTGGAAATAGCACGTAGTGTCAGGACAAGCTATTGGGTGAGTCATGAACAAAGTTTTGCACACAAGTTGAAAAACCATAAATTGCCCAAAATTTTACTATCTTACAAAAATCTTCCCTACTTTACCTGTCAAGTCAGAGATGGATGTAGTGGCAGGAAGTCTCAGTAAATTGCAACATTAAGTATCATCACAAATAATCATTTTTGGCAAATAATCCAACATGCCTGGGACTTGTATAGGCTCTAGTGTACCTGAAAATATTACTGTAGCAGGGAAAGTTGCATATAAACGTATTTTTTTCAAATCCCAAATTACTCACCATATTACTGAAATACGAAACTGCGTCATTAATAAAAATTGTCAACATTTTGAAAGGGCTATGAAATACCCTTACTACCTCTGGTTTTCTGCCTGCTAACTGAGCAGGCTTCCCTGTTTTTCTTCTCTCTAGGTCTGCATAAAGCTGACAAGATCTATCTTTCATTCCCTCATAACTCTGGGATTTACAGGATCAGATGCTGCCATACACATTCCACAGCCATGACTTCCAGCCCCTGCGCTTGATGGTAAGAAGTAGACTTAAAAAAAAAAAAAAAAAAAAGCATTCCTGAATACGTTACTATTTTTCCTGATATATAGGTTGCCAAAAAGTTTAAAAGGTTTTTCCACTGGGGCAAGTTTAGGAAACTGTTTGTAGCCTCTGTGGACTGGGAACTTGAGAATTACCCTGATTTAACTCTAAAGACTCTTTATTTTAAGTTAGCGACAGCACAACTAGCATAGTTCTAAGAAAATTCATGAACATGATTCTCTGTGACTGAATCAGAGAGCTACAAAGGATTTAAAGATCCATAGTTATGATCCTTCCTTGTCAAGGGAGGCTGAATATGAATGGGACTCCACAGGCAGATAACGATGTCCACATAGCCCCATCACGGTGCTGCAAGCACCTCTACTGCTCTATATGTAGGACAATTTATTGTACAAACTGGCACACTTTGAAGAGTGGAATGGGGCAAGGGGTGGGGCTGCTCTGGTAGTTATGCTGATACACCAAACACAAACCAAGGCTGTCCTGGCCAAATCCCAATGTAGGGTTGCTCTATCAATTGCTACACACTCATATAAGTGGTTGCACACACAAATGCAGGCCAGACCAAGGCAGGTAACACACATACACACACACACACTGGCTGGTTGGCTTCTGTGACCAACAGGGGTTGCCCCAACTAAACCAGACATTGTTATTTAGTCAGAGATAATTGTTCCCATGCATGAATCTGACTTATGGTGGCCAAATCTTCCCAGTTTTAAAGAGAAGCAGGAAATCAATATTGGTATGTGTATTCTTCAATTGCCAAATGCTGGCTGGCAATCATATAACTCAAAAACTCAAAATACCGCACAGGGCAAGAAAGCCTCTAGCTTGAGAGGTCACCTGTTTGTGACCTGCGTCTCACAGAGTGGCCGAGGGAACTGTGGCACTGTGAGAGGAACATGTCCGTGGAGCTGCTTGTCTCACCTGTGCTTTTGCCCCAAGGGAGAAAGCATTGGAAGATTTATGCACTTCCAAAATTAATGAATTCATCTATTCAAAAAACGATAACCAAATACGCCTACAAGTTAATCTAGCTTTGCTTTTTCTAAAGTCCACAATTACCTTTAAAAACAATTTTAGATCTTTGGACTAGGTTGGCTGGTTTTATCTATCAAACCAATATGGGTCTTAATCTTCATCCCAGCAGGAAGTGGGGAGGAATGACATCTTTGCCTTTCATCATGGAGGAAAATCTCTTCTTAAAGTTGTCTTCCCTCTTCATCATCCTTAGAGGTTACCAAGCTGACTTTCTCTAGGTGCCAGGACCAGGTCAGGTGATATCATCAGCCATAGAGGAGCTTGGGGGAATAGAGTGGGCTCATTATTATAGGCTTACAGCAAAACATGACCCCACAGCAGAGTACACTATTGCCCCAAACAAAATTAGAGTTCTTGGCAAGGAAGGAAAGAAGAATTGCTGTTGAGTCGGTAGAAAATCGGTGTCTGCCAGAACTGTGCAATTTATCTTTCATTTAATGAACATTTTTTGAGCAGCTTTTAAATGCCAGAACCTGTTCTTGGGAGCAGAAATCCCCCATCCAGACTTCATACTTTTGAGTGGGGAGAAATGAGACTGTTTTTAAAAGTAAGCCTCATAGTATTTTATTATTATATTATTATTATTTTGGAAACAGGGTCTCACTATCTTATCCAGGTCTCATAGTATTTTAAAAATTGAGAAATGTTTAGATGAAGGCAAATGAAGCAGAGAAGAAGGGTAGAAAATGGTGGGAAGTCGGGGAAAAGGGTCACAATCTGACACTGGGTAGTGTAGGAAGGACTCCCCAAGGAAGGGGTATTTGACCCAAGATGTGGAAGTTATAAGGGAGAAAGTCATGCATCTATGCAGGAGGAGAGCATTCCAGCCAAAGGAAAAGGCAATTGCAAATGCCCTGAGGTGGCCATGGGTCCATGTGGTTGTGGAAGAAGAAGGTCAGTGTTGATGGAGGGGAGGGAAAGCCCACAGAGCAGTAGTGAAGTGACATCAGGGAAGGATACAGGGGGCCCACTGTGCACTGTAAGGGCCACTGCAAGGGAGATGGGGAGCCAAGGAAGGGTACTGAGTGGGGAGTCACATAATCTGACTTGTGCTTTAACAGGATCGCTCAGACTTTGTTGAGAAAGCACTGTAAGAACTAAGGGTAGAAGCCGAGAAACCGGGATTGATGCTATTGCCATACTCCAGGCAAGAGATAATCAACTGCTTAGACAAGAGTAGTAGCATTCTTTAACACATTGAAAAATATGTAGAGGCTGGGCGTGGTGGCTCATGCCTTAATCCCTTAATCCCAGCACTTTGGGAGGTGGAGGTGGGCAGATTACTTAAGCTTAGGAGTTCAAGATCAGCCTGGGCAACATGACAAAACCCCATCTCTACAAAAAATACAAAAATTAGCTGACTGTGGTGGCTGGTGCCTACGGTCCCAGCTACTCTGGAGGCTGAGGCGGGAAGATCACTTGAGCCCAGGAGGTGGCAGGTGCAGTGAGCCAAGATTGCACTACTGCACTACAGCCTGGGACAGAGCAAGACCCTGTTGCGAGAAAAAAAAAAAATTATCTATCTCTCTATCTATCTATCTACATGGGGGGGAGAGAGAGAGAGAAAAAAAATACAAAAAAAACAGGGGGATGGGGAGACAGAAATGTCTTCTCCCAGTATACATATCCCTTGCTGCTAATATTGCATAGAAGCCAGAAATTGAAAGAACGATAGTCTCTTTCATTTACATTTTCTCCCATCTTCTACCACCCTTAATTCTGCACTATTAAAGTTAATTCTTGAGCTGTAAGACAGTGATCTATGAACCTATATATTTCTTTTCCCTCTGGTTTGCAGAGTTCCTTATCCATTGATACTTCATGCAAGCAAGAGGAAATGTGAGGAACAACTCAGTATGATATCTTCTTTCAGGATAAAGTTACCAAATTAAACATAAATGGTAAATGATCATGTTTTTCTTTTGGTTTTAATGACCAGTGCTTAATCCAAGAAACCTGCTTGCTTAGATATTTTTGTTCAATGATCATCTGTTGTTATCCCTATTGAAAGGTGTAGCTATGGATGACTAGGTAGACTCTGGAGGGATAAAATGAAGGAGGGAGCAGATGGTGAATGTGAAGAGAGGAGAGAAAAGGAGGAGAATGGAGGAGTAAAAGTTTCGCAGATGTGAGCTCTGGCAATGCACAAAAGACGAAAGAAAAACAGTGCTTCTCCAGCCACATCTGTGGACTCCACCAGGCTTACAGCTGTGCTTTCTTGTCCAGAGAATTCTTGATTGACCCAGGGTTCAGACAATTCTGATACCATCTCTGGGGAGAATGACTGGAAAGTCAGAGTTTACTTGTTTAGAAGCCAGATGCTTGCATAAAGACAATTCTGCTGCAGGTAAGCACAGGTTATTGAAATTCTACAAACTATAATGAGACTGATAATGCTACAGCATCACACACACACACATATTACTTAGTGCATGCTCCCTGCTTGCCCGCGTTCTCTCTTTCACGTGTGCACACACACGCACACCCATACACCGGCCATTCCCTCATCGTTCTGTTCTGGTATTGTGGCATATAATCATCCTTCAATTGACTGGAGTGATCACCTTAACTCTGTTAACTCATTATGTAGTATATGTAATTGTTATTAACCTAATCGTATATTGCAGACATTATTAACTGGAACAAATAGGAGACACTATTTGGTTTATTCTTATTTTGCAAACGGGTGAATTGAGGCCTGAGGCCATAAGTGATTTGACCAAGACCACAGACTGATTCGGAGACAGGAGGCAAAATGACACAGGAATGATTCACAAACCTCTGTCACAAGGGAGTTTTCCGCTTGTAACTTATCAGGGAGGCAAATTTTCTGAAATCATTTTTTCAAATCTCAGATCCATGACTTTTCTGTTGAGCAATGCTGCTGCTGCCTCTCAGCCTCCACCCACCACCACCTCTACCATGTTCAGCTGTTTTATCTCATTTAAGGATTTTTCAGTTTTCCTTCCTCGCCGAAAAAATGATATTGAAAATACACTATGAAAACTTTTGTCCACCCTCCAAAACAAATATCTTGCCAGTCACAACTCCACCGTTATAACAGAATTATCTTCATTTTTTACATAGTCTTTATTTCTTTTTGGCCACAGTGACTTGTTTTTACATAGCTGAAGTCATAATGAGTAGGTTAGTTTATATTTAGACAGTTTTATTTACCAATTATAGGCGTTTTCCATTCTGTGGAATCATTTCAAGTACGTTTCTGATTAATACTTGTTAATTTTGTAATGTAATGTACATATATGGAAACTACTGAAGTTATTGAAGTTACATGTACATATATTGAAACTACTGAAGAAAATCAGCAATAATTTAACCACCCTCGGAAGAACTGATGGATTTCCCCAGCCTTCACATATATGCTTATTTTATATATGCTTCATATTTTAAGAATTTAAACTATTGCTGCATGAACAGGTTTCTATTTACTCCCTACCCTCTTCGTTTAAAAACAAGGTGGAGACTAAAGGCTCTCAGCCTCAGTTTCTCCATATGCAAAATAGTACGATTAAATAAGTCATGCTAAAGGCTGGAACAAGGTGAGGACTCTGCAGCGTGTACGCCGGGCACTCAGCCGTGGATGGCGGGGAACGGCGTTCTGTCCCTGGTGCGGAGCGCAGGCCTGTAATTGTCCCTTCCGCCTAGGGCATCACTCCCAGGCCTGGGTACGCGCCGCCGTCTGCTCCTCTGGGGCCGCCAGGGGGCGCTGTGGCCCCGGTGCGCGGCAGCGGCGAGACGCGGACCCTCCCCCGGAGTCTCCGGCACCGCCCTGTCCCAGCCTCCTTTGCGGGTAAACAGACATGGCCGGCGAAGGAGATCAGCAGGACGCTGCGCACAACATGGGCAATCACCTGCCGCTCTTGCCTGGTAACCACCCGGAGTAGTTCCCTGTAGTCGGGAGTGCTGCGAGGCCCGGAGCCGCTAACGGTGCAGCTGGGCCTGGGAGGCGGGTGTGGGGGCGCCGAGACTGGCCAGCCAGCCCAGCAGGGCCGCACCAGGAGGCTGCTTCACGTCGGCCCTTGGCCAGCGATGGAGTCGCGGCACCTTCTTCGCTGCTCTGTTGCCCCGAGCCGTGAGCCAGGGTGTCGGGGGACGTTTGCTCTTAAGAACAGGAAACATCCTCTCCATCCTCCCTGTGTCCTGAGTGTAGCTCCTAGGAAATGCTCTGGAACTAGAGGGCCGGGTCAGATTCACAGCTGTTACTTTTGCTGGTTTCCTTCCTTTTAATAAGAGTGACAGCTAACATGTACTAAGCACTAACCGTGTTACGAGCCTTGCACTTAACGCTTTGCCTGCATTTCGCCTTTTAATCCTTTCCACATCACTTTTCAGTTTCCGATTTGATCAGCGAGTATTGGATTGCAGATTAGTTCAGTGACTTGCGCAAGGTCACACAGCAGAGTTAGGATTCCATCCCGGGTGTGTCTGTCATTATCTCTCTAAATCCCTTCTCTATTTAGGTGTATCTGTCATTATCTCTTTAAATCCCTTCTCTATTTTGTTTTTCTTACTGATGGTCTGTTTTTCTCAGGCATGTACGATTATGCTTTGTCAGAGATACTTAGTTTTTCTTTTTCCTGTATGTTGTGTGAAATGTTTAGACTTTGGCCTTGTGTTGAAATACTGAACAGAAAAAAAAAAGGCGTGGAATATTGTATAAACTTCTCATGCAATGCCTTTCAAGAGATGTTTTCCAAAAGGCGTATCATCCAAACTTGAGACTATTAACTGAGTCCCTTCGTTAATCAAGTATGTTAGGTGTTGTGGAGATGAAACGAGAGATAATACACAATCTGATACTTGAGGTTTACTGTCTAGGCGGGGCTGCTGAGAATATAACTAAACATAAATCAACTGCAGAGGCAGTTGATTTAGGGCCAGATAAATGAATGCTTTGTGGTTCTTCAGAGGCAGAAGTTGTTCAAGGGTCAGAGGAGCTGGGAAAAAGCCTTTCAAGGTAGATCAGGAGACATCCAAAAGCACATATTTAGGATATGGTTGTGGAACATAAGGCCTAGGAGGTAGATTGGGTTTAAGTTGCTGGGAAACTGGCATCTCTTGCCAGTGTGTTTGGGGTTTTTCTCGTGGATTGCCAAGAAACAGTTTTCGGTTTCAGGTAATTGCCTAAGGAAATCTATGCTTGGAAGATTAATTTGTCCACTAGTAGCAGCATGGACGAGACTGAGTGCACGCCCATCATAGAGGAGAGAACTTTTCTATAAAAGTAAACCATAGTCAGTGGTTGTTCTTGAAGCCATCCTAGCTGAATTGACACAAGGGTAAGTGTGCCAGCCTTTGATGGAAAGCTGAGCTGTTTTTTCAGAGACATTAGCTCTACTCTCTGTGCCAAATCCGGTGTTTCAGGGAGAATGGTAAATAGAAGAGGAAGGATACTGATGTTCTGTCGGTATTCACATGGTGCTTCTGCATGAGATGAGTCATCAGACTTCACTGTGATAGCTCTGAACAGTCAGCGTGTTTTGTGTGTGTGTGTGTGTGTGTGTTTCAGAAAAACATCAGGAGAGGGTCCAGAGATGATGTAGATAAAGCAATAATGCCTTTCCAAATTATGTAAATTTTATTTGTAGGAAAACATTGGACTTTCCATAATTCCATGTAGTACGAGTTGTTCTGAAGAATAAGTCCTCTAAGTTGCAACAAAAAGCTTTATAGTTGAGATGTGAAGAATTTATCCTAGGCAATTGAAACAATAAACATAACTGAGTATGGGAAAGTGGGTTTTAGCCATATTTATGAAAAACAAGTTACTAAATAAATTATTTAGAGACTAGGAGTCAGAAGAGTTAAAATGTAAATTTTTAACATATTAATTCCAGCCTTTGAGCTAATAGTTTATCTTTTAAACTTTCTGTAGTAGAGCAATAAAGTGGATCGTGCTGCATGCCAAGTGATAGCCATGCTGTCAGCGTTGGAAATACAAAGAATTTGATACAGAATATTTTTCTCATACATTTAGATTGCCCTTTTTTATCTTTTGGTGACACTTACATGTTCCAAGGAAAATTTGTATGAAGTGTTAGACCATTGACTATTTACATATAAGTTGAAGTAATTCTGTTTTTGACAAAGTTTTGTATCTGGGAAATTGTAACAATGAATAGAAAGTCCAAGGCAGTTACCATATTGAAAAACATTTTTATTTTCTGTCAGGGACCTGGCTACAGGTGGTTTGACTTAAATAACGATATGTAAAGGAAAAAAATGATTATTTTGTATTGACATTTTATTGATTTAGAAGTTTATTTGGGGCGTTTAAAAATACAGGAACTGGGACGTGAGAAATGAGATTCAGTAATTCTTTATTGTTAGTCTAGGCCAGGGTTTCCCAACCTCAGCACTTGACTTTTGGGCTGGAGAATTCTTTGGGTGGGATTGTCTTTTGCATTGTAGGCTATTTAGCTGCATCCTTGGCCTCTACCCACTAGATGCCAGTCAGACTCCCTTAGTTATTACAACCAGTATCCCCTGAGGGGCAAAATCACCTGTGGTTGAGAATCACTGGTCTAGGATAGGAAATTTACTCATAGTTTGTATGAAACGGACAGACTCACAGTTAATATAATAGCATTTGTATTGTGTAGCATTTTCTAATTTTCTTTGCTGTCATTGGTAACATCTAGTTTTCTAAGACGTTCTTCTAAAATGTTTTATGCTTCATGCAACTTTATTTTTAAATTTAAAATTACTAAGCAAAATAGTATGAAAATGATTGCAAAAATTTCTTTTTTTCTTTTGAGATGGAATCTTGCTCTGTCACCCAGGCTGGAGTGTAGTAGCACAATCTCAGCTCACTGCAACCTCCGCCTCCTGGGTTCCAGCAATTTTCCTGCCTCAGCTTCCCCAGTAGCTGGGATTACAGGTACCTGCGACCACACCCGGCTAATTTTTGTGTTTTTAGTAGAGATGGGGTTTCAACATGTTGGCCAGGCTGGTCTTGAACTCATGACCTCAAGTGATCTGCCTGCCTCGTCCTCCCAAAGTGCTGGGATTACAGGTGTGAGCCACCACACCTGGCCTTCACTTTAAAATAATGTAGTGACAGCCACGGAAATGTTATCATTATAAAAATGCTGTGAAATTCTTCCTGCCAGATTATCTTTCTCTGTTTTAATTAACAGATCTTGCCTGCTTTGGTTTCTTTTCTTACTTAGGTAGGAACTCTTTGAAGTTGAGAGTTTGGGAGAACATTAGAGGTTGACGTGTTTAAGCCTATCATTTTGCAGATGAGGAAACTAAAATTTAATTGGGCAGAATGAGTTGTCTAAGGTGTTAAAATTAGTTTCTGGTGAGGGAGAAGAGAAAAATCTCCCATATAGAAGAATTTTAAATAACGTATATAGGTATTTCCCTTTCAAGGGAGTGGAGCATAACTTACCACGGCTTAAGTGGAGGCTACACCTAGTGATTTGCTTCCAAAGAGTATAATGTGAAAAGGAGGGGGAAAGGAACTTTATAGTGGGAAAACCTGACCCATACTGCTTTAGCCAGGTGATCAAGGTTAATAGCAGGACTAGTTTATAATATGTAGGCTTGATATGTAATAAAAACAGCACATTGGCGACAGACCCCATTTCTAAAAAACAAAAGAATAACAACACTTCACTTTTTCCTCCCTGAAACACGTATTCTCAGTGTAATCGTGGGAATTACATCAACAAAACTCAGTTGTGGGATACTTTTCAAAATACCTGACCAGTACTCCTCAAAACTCAGAAACAAGCAAAGTCTGAAAACCACACTAGCCCAGAGGAGGGTAGCGAAACATGATAACTAAATGTAATGTGGGATCCTGGAACACAAAAAGATTAGATAAAAACTAAGGGGATCCAAATAAAATGTGAAGTTTAGTTATAGTAATGTACCAAGACTGATTCCTTCGTTGTGGCAAATGTACCATACTGATATAAATTAACTATAGGGGAAAAGGGTGTGTGACATACAGGAGCACTCTGTATTATCTTTGCAACTTCTCTATAAATGTTAAACTATTCTAAAATTCACAGTTGACTTAAAAAAAAAAATAGCTACTGACAGAGCCCAGCATAGACCCCAGCCCTCTGACTGCCTCTTCACAGTACTGTAGAGTTTACCAAATGCATATGGTTTTAGAAGTACCCCTTTTTTGAAGAAGGAATTATGTGTTTGAAAGGTTTTCATTCATTTTTTTTTCTTACAATATTCTACTCTTACAGCGGAGAGTGAGGAAGAAGATGAAATGGAAGTTGAAGACCAGGATAGTAAAGAAGCCAAAAAACCAAACATCATAAATTTTGACACCAGTCTGCCAACATCACATACAGTATGTAATTTAGTGATAGATCTAATATAATAGATACACATTTAAATGTAGATAAAAGTTCATAAAAACAAGTAACTGATATTTGTATTACTAGATATCAGAAATTGTGGATGAGGACATGGGCTATTTGCCAGTAGATAAACATTTAACTATAATTTTGAAGAAGCTTAATACTATGTTGTGGTGGAATTGTTTGAAGAATTGTTGCTCTTTATAGTCTTTCTAGTAATTGAGCTATTAGATTCTTCTCTGTACTTCTAGGTACTAGAGTGTTACTGAACATACATTTTTTACTTGCTGTTTGTGATATTTGGACATAGAGATATTTCTTGGTAAAAATAAAATACTTTGTATTAAAAAATTCTTGAATTTCTGTGTTTGTGAGATATTCTTCATAAAAGATTAGAAATTCTTCTAAGAGTTAAAGTTAGATTAAAAATTATATTTTCACATGGGATGCTTATATACCACATTTATTAAGTGTTTGTAACCCCATTTGTTTTTTTTTTTTTTTTTTTTTTTTGAGACAGAGCATTGCTCTGTCACCCAAGCTCGAGTGACTGCAATGGCACAATCTCGGCTCACTGCAGCCTCCACCTCCTGGGTTCAAGTGATTCCCCTGCCTCAGCCTCCTGAGTAGCTAGGATTACAGGCGTCCACCACCACACCCAACTAATTTTTGTAGTTTTAGTAGCGACAGGGTTTCACCATGTTGGCCAGGTTGGTCTTGAACTCCTGACCTCAGGTGATCCTCCCATCTCGGCCTCCCAAAGTCCTGGGATTGCAGGTGTGAGCCACTGTGCCTGGCCTGTATTTCTTTTAATGTGATTTGCTCTTTAGTCTGTTGAGCTTATATTTTTATTACATATCGATCATGACGCTGTACCTATATATGTTCTTAAATAGTACCTAGGCGCTGATATGGAAGAATTTCATGGCAGGACTTTGCACGATGACGACAGCTGTCAGGTGATTCCAGTTCTGCCACAGGTGATGATGATCCTGATTCCCGGACAGACATTGCCTCTTCAGCTTTTTCACCCTCAAGAAGTCAGTATGGTGCGGAATTTAATTCAGAAAGATAGAACCTTTGCTGTTCTTGCATACAGGTAAAATATTAGAGTCCATTCGCTTAATACATTTCCTCTCATGGGTAATTGCGGTGGTCATTATTGAAGCCAAAGCAGGCTGTTATTATGCATGTACAGGAGAGGTTGGGTAAGAATGTGAGGTTAGGAGTTTGGTTAAGTAGAAGTTTCATAGTGCAAGTTGGAGTATTTTTGTTCATTTAATTACCATCTAACTCAGCTCTACACCTTCATACACAATTTAACTTTCTGGTATTTGAAAAATTTTTAATCATTTATATTTGATGAAAAACATTTCTGGAATCTTGGTTTCAATAACTGTCTTTATTAAAGAGAAATAGTGCTTTTTTATTTTAACCTAAAGGATTACTTTTCCAAAAGAGTGGTCTTTTCTTTCCTTGTCTCTCAAAATTCATAGGTTGTACCCTTTAAATTGAAGCTGAATGTTAAGTATCCCGTGGCAAATAAAGGAAATCTGCAGTAGAGGCAGGAAATACATACAGGAAGCTCCCACCCCAGTACAGTGCTGCCAGTAAGCAGCAGAAATGATAAGTCATTTGACAGAGTGAAAGAATGTTTGGTTTGGGAAATGAGTTTAAACCCCTGTAAGTTCTAAATTATTTTCAGTGACTAGAAATCTATTCTTTTCCTAAAGTTCTCTAATCGTACTTCCTGAATCCTCCTTCTACATCCCCCATGTGATTTAAAAATAAATAAAATTGGCCAGGCACGGTAGCTCACGCCTGTACTCCGAGCACTTTGGGAGGCCGCGGCGGCTGGATCACCTGACGTTGGGAGTTTGAGACCAGCCTGACAAACATGGTGAAACCCCGTCTCTACTAAAAATACAAAAATTAGCCAGGCGTGGTGGTGTGTGCCTGTAATCCCAGCTACTCAGGCGGCTGGGGCAGGAGAATCACTTGAACCTGGGAGGCAGAGGTTGCAGCAAGCTGAGATCATGCCACTGCACTCTAGTCTGGGTAACGCAGCCACACTGTGTCTCAAACAAATAAATAAATAAAATTATACTAGCTTTGTAGTAAGGGTTGAGTCTATAAATTGTTTACCCATATGTATTGCTTTTGCATACTTTGCATGTATTTAAAACTCAAATGTTCAAAATTCTTTCCTTTTAAAATTGTCTTGGAAGCAATATACAGGAAAGGGAAGCACAGTTTGGAACAACAGCAGAGATATATGCCTATCGAGAAGAACAGGATTTTGGAATTGAGATAGTGAAAGTGAAAGCAATTGGAAGACAAAGGTTCAAAGTCCTTGAGCTAAGAACACAGTCAGATGGGTAAGAAATAACATATACCTTAATGCTCTGTGAATGTTTTATAATGAAATAGTTTTCTTGTACTTTTTTATTCTACTGACCTTTCAGATTTTGTAACTTTTAACTAGTTGTTCTCTTTCCCTTCTAAGGTATAGCCCAGTGGTTTCCAACCTTGCTATGCATCAGAATCACCTGGGAAGCTTTTAAAACTATAGAAGCTTGAGTTTCAACCTCATCTCCCATCTCCAGAGAGTGATGAGGCTGCAGCATCTTTTAAAAATGATTTTCAGGTGATTCTAATGTCTCTCCAGGTTTGAGAATAGTAATGTAAATCCAAAGGGAGGTGCTGTTTGGGACTTGGCTTCTTTAGGATTGAAAGCCTCTCAGAGCATAAGAGGATAGGGAGACCACAGGCTTGTGAGCTGTTGGTGTGCTCACCAGGACAGCTGTGGTTTTTGTAGCATTGCTATGATGTTTGAAAGCCACACGGGTTACATCTGCCAACTGCTCCATCTGAGCTATAAAAGCCATTTATATTTAGTGTCCTTCTCCAGTGTGAATTTTATATCACCCAGAAATGCTATTTACATAATAAGTGATCAATAAATACTTGTAGTCTATGTGCCTTGTGACATTTAGAAATTCCCTGAGTGTACTGTTTCAGCAGTTACTCATTTTGACATAGCTCCAATGGCTGGGTTTTGCACAAATTCAAGGGATGCACATTAAAGCAGACACAGAAAAGTCCAGTTTATCTTATTTTATCCTCTTTTAAAAAGGAAACAAAGTAAAGCATTTGCCTTGATCATTGGATATTATCTCTTAAGGGAGTGCTTCTTAACTGTGGCACATCACCTCTGAGGTCTTAGAGATACACAGTCCTGGTACACAATACAAATACTAGTGAATTGGTTTCCAATTTATACCCAGAGTTGAAAATCTCATCAGACCTCTGTGTTGCCCAGGTAGTATCTTCTGAACACATGGAAGTTCTGAGTATTTTGGGGTTTTTATTTGGTGGGGTGAGGGATTAAGACTGAAAAGAGAATGTGAACAGCATGAGGGCAGGAACGTTTTGTCTGTTTTGTTCACATGGTGGGCATTCCTATATATTTTTGAATTATGGAAATGTTGACATGTCAGACTGCTCCTTGGAGCTAAAGAGAGCATAGAGGAATGTGAGATGGGATTGCCAGAGCTCTTAGGGTGTTTAGTTCTCTCCAGGTACTTCCTCAGAACATTCATTGTGCACACTTTGATAGCCTTACCACATTGCACTGTCCTGATGGGATTATATGTCTGTCTCCCTCGATAGATAACCTGCTTAAGAACAATGACCAAGACTTATTTATGTTTTACATTTAGGACCATAAATGTTATATAAATGAATGAAAGAATGATTTCCTGGGGGTGGTCTGCATTATGATAATTAGAAAACTGTTTTGTTACTGTGGATTTTGCTAACAGTTCCATTTTTAAAGTACTTCTTACTTCATACAATTTCAATTGTGAATACTATTCTAGAAACCATAAAGGAAAATTGACTTGGGGAAATGTATATTTCTCAGACTGTCTTGACATTAGTGAGTTTTGATTGTGGAAAAACTATTGAACACAAGATGGCAGTATATCGTTAACTCTGAAAACAAGACAAGGAATGAATGCTTGACTCTAGTAAAGATTAACATCAGGCCACCTGCAGTGGCTCATGCCTGTAATCCCAGCATTTTGGGAAGCCAAGGCAGGACGATCACCTGAGCTCAGGAGTTCGAGATCAGCCTGACCAACATGGAGGAACCCCATCTCTACTAAAAATACAAAGTTAGCCGGGCATGGTGGCACATGCCTATAATCCCAGCTACTTGGGAGGCTGAGGCAGGAGAATCGCTTGAACCCGGGAGGCAGAGGTTGCGGTGAGCCAAGATCGTGCCACTGCACTCCAGCCTGGGCAACAAGAGGGAAACTCCATCTCAAAGGAAAAAAAAAGATTACTATCAAACTGATACAGGCGGATAAGACTTGGAAAGGACACATTCTCTCTAGTATTCTGTAGACCCATTATTAAGGTCTCTCATAAGGGTATGTCTGTCTTCATTTAAAAGGCCTCTGTGGAATGAGATTTCTCTTGGCTCCACTACTTCTCTGGCCCTGTAACCACCTTCACTGGAAGTGGTGAAATGAAAGAAATTCTGGAGATGATTTAGTGCAGTCTCCTCTTTTTCTATATCAGAATGCCAAGTACTAGAGAGGTTAAGTAATTTGCCTAAACAGCAAATAAGCGACAGACCTGATTGGTTCTAGGTCCCCTGACTTCCAAACTGGTACTCCTTCCCTTATACCAGGATTTCTTCATAGCACATTTGAAACTCAAGCCACCTTCCCTTTCTCCAGTAAAATATTTAATATTCATTTGTTTTACAGAAATAAGCATATAGAAAACTAAAAAAAATTAAAAAATAAAAATATCCATTTGTCTTTTACCTAAATGACACTTCATTTATTGAAAGTACACTACAGAGGCCAGGTGTGGTGACTCATACCTGTAATCTCAGCACTCTGGAAGGCCAAGGTATGTGAATCACTTAAGGCCAGGAGTTCAAGACTAGCCTGACCAACATGGTGAAGCCCCATCACTACTAAAAATAAAAGAAATTAGCTGAGCATGGTGCCTGTAATTCCAGCTACTCGGGAGGCTGAGTCATGAGAATCACTTGAACCTGGGAGGCAGAAGTTGCAGCGAGCAGAGATTGTACCACTGCACTCCAGCCTGGCCAACAGAGTGAGACTCCATCTCAAAAAAAAAGTATACAACAACCAGAATCGTGGGGGGCGGGGCAGCAGGAAGGGCATCTTCTGAACACAAAGAAATTTCTTTTTAGTAAAAACACAGGTCTCATTGACATAGGACTCTTCAGAAGTTCCTACTTCTTAGCATGTAGAGAGGAGGAGGGGATTGATATCCTGTTGGCATCACAAGAGAAGATCTGTTACCTGTCATGACTGAGACCAGTAATTGTTAGTCAGAAAGTTAGTTGAAGCTGGAAATCACAAAATGTTACACATATATAGCTTAAACATTTTATTTTAAGTTAAAATGTATAAATTCATTCATTTGGAGAGACCAACGTCTTTTAATTGAAGCAGGTCTGCATATTGGAGATGACTGCAGACTTTCTAGCACTTTCATTGTATATTATCCGCAGTTTATACTGCTAGTTTTTCTTTAAAGAGGGATTCTAAAGATAGTCACAAGGCAATTTGAGTGCAGAAATTTTCCAGATTTGTGCGGTTTTTTTCCTATTAAAGTTGCATATACCTAAGTTGAAAGCAGCTTTTTTATGTCTCAACTTAATGTTCCTTGAAGCAATTTTATTGTTGTACTCATATTTCACTGGTTTTTATAACATTTATATAAATTATGTTGCTGTAATCACAGAACAACTCTGATAAACAGGTTGGAAAGAAAAAATACTAGCTTATGTTAAAAACAAAACTCAGCTGCTGGGAGAACCAGCCACTGCGTATGCAGTGGATCCTGGCCGTGTTTAACCAGGTAAAGGAGAGCATTCTTTCATCCTTCAAGGCAATTCAAACAGCTTGTACTGCAGACTGTTAACATGATCTGTAAGCCACGGGATCAATAATGTTACTGTTTTTATCATAATCAAATCTTACACAATAGTTTGGTAAAGCAAAATTCTTAATTCAGTTTCCTATAACCTTAAAGAAGAATCAGATTTCTAAAAATTTCCATAGGATGGTATATACTTTTGTCTTCATAATATAATTAACAAGTTATTTGTGTTCATGAATCAGGTGAAGGAAATTGAGATTTTGTTTCTAATGAGCTCTAGTAACATAAGAACACTTGACCATAGTTTGACTATAGTAAAATGTTTTAACATTTTCCCAAATCATGTAGACAAATTTTTTGAGTATTTCTAATGAGTTTGCAGGAAGGAAATAAAGTTGGTAGAGTGAGTCTACTATTATCATTAAATTAAACCTAGGTACTTTCTAACACACTCAGCTATTTTTCCTTTTAATAAATAAGTAAAATGTCAGAATTTCATCCATAATATTTTGTGGTCAAACAGGGGTTATTATGAAAGACTACTTTAGAAGTCTTAAGTATAACTAATAAAGCAGAGACTTTTAATATATTTGACTTTGTCAGTCTGACAGTGTTTTATACTAGCATTTGAATATAGTTACATATTCTACATTTCAAAAGCTACACTCTGAGAGATAGAGCGCCTCACAGGAAGATAGCTCATGCATACAACCTTCCTGTTTGCACTAGTTCATCAGATATTTGCAATTATGATATTCTCAAGTAGCATTTTGGAAAAGACTTTATTATGACATTTTAAATAACTTTTAAGAATCTAATGTATAGTTTGATCCTCTGTACAGATAAACTTTTAATGTGAAAAGGAATGCATACAGAAAGATTGCATGTAATTCCCTAGTGTTATTTTAATTCATCCATGTAAATGCATTCTTGATTTTTCTCTTCCTTTCTCTACTCAGATGACTTATGGGAAAGGATAGATGTAAGAGTTAAGCAGCATAAGAAGTGGGGGGATAGAAGAGTTTGGGTGTCTAAAGAATGTTTAAGAAATTAGAAGTATCAAGCAGTAGTTAGTTGTATGTTGGTTTTTTAAAACTTTGTTTCATTTATAGACTCTGTATTTGAAATGTGTAGATCTCCCTTTCCATTCCACAGTGACATTGAAAATCCATACCTTAGGCTATCTTTGGTTTTAACTTTGGTATGATTTATGAAATAAAATTATTTTCTGAAAATTTCTATATCTAAACATCAGTATTTGATGAATGTTTAAAAGATAAAACTTGGAAAATCATAGTATTTAAAAGTATCACTGTTTAGAAACTTATAGTTTTAGTCGATTTTAGAAATGAATACCATGCTTGGTTCTCTTTATTTTAGAATCCAGCAAGCTAAAGTGCAAATTCTTCCCGAATGTGTGTTGCCTTCAACCATGTCTGCAGTTCAGTTAGAATCCCTCAATAAGTGCCAGATATTTCCTTCAAAACCTGTCTCAAGGGAAGACCAGTGTTCATATAAATGGTGGCAGAAATACCAGAAGGTGAGAAACTAATTTTTTATGCATCTTCAAAAAGTGAAGATAGATTGTTTTTTTCCTGTTTTAAGAAAGAAACACAACTCTCATGATTCATTCCCCAGACACCTTGTGTGGCAGTATTCCAGCTACATTTGATCATAGCTGGACCCTCTAAAAATTGCACAGGCAGCTATTTTATGTAAAAGCAGTTTACAAACACAATAAAATGTCACACAGCTGTAAGATATCCTTGTTATTATGCTTATTGGTTATATTAATCACTTATGATTTTTAATTCCGTGGGAATTGCTTATTAAACTATGATCAAATTAGATGTTTGGCTCTTGAATCATAAACATCCATTATCTTAAGGAAGGGAGGATTTATTTGGGGTAGAGTAGTAGTAGAAAAGTAGAGTCTGTTTCTTCTTCCAGATCAAAGAAAAAAGGTTTCTTTTGCTATGTGTTTTAATGAAACGCAGTTGACATCACAAAAATTGACTTGAGACTAGGTGCTCTTTAAAAATGTTGCTTGTTTAGGCACTAATTCCTATGTTATATCCTTTCACTAAATCATAATTGTCATGTGGAAAAAAAAATTGAGGGAACCTGTTTCTATTCATTTGTGAGATGTGCACTTTTGAGTATAGTTAATATTTATAATTGCTACCTAAAGAAAAAGATTACTAGTTTCTAAATTTAGAATAATTGGGCTTTTTGAGGTTTTTCTCTTTAATATGGAAAGACTGTTTCCATTGTAACCTTAAAAGTTCTGTATTAATCATCCCTTTGTTAAGTCATGAGGATTTAATATTTTAATGTAAATACAGATTTCCAATTTAACGTAAATTATTATGAATAATTAATGAAGTGGATTTATACACTAGTTACTGTACCAAACTTTTATTGCTCTTACTGTAGAATTCCTCCAGTTTTCCACGAAAACTTGTGCAGAATGGGCACTTGATGAGCATCAGGGTTATAACCAGGTATCTATAGGACTTCCTGGTCTTATCTTTATTTCAGTTAACTGATCTGTTTCATGGTACAGTGTGTTTTGACTAGTGTTTCTAAGGAAGATTCTAATGAAGATATAATTAGACTGCTTTAAGACTCCCAAACAACCTTGAAACTAGTATTTTTTAATGTTTAATAATATTGATACTGCCTTAACAGGCAGCTTTTATATAGCTGTGTGTATTAGTCCATTTTCATGCTGCCAATAAAGAGATAACCAAGACTAAGCAATTTACAAAAAAAGAGGTTTATTAGACTTAAAAGTTCCACATGGCTGGGGAGGCCTCACAATCACGGCAGAAGGTGAAAGTCGAGGAAGAGCGAGTCATGTCTTACATAGATGGTGGCAGGGAAAAAGAGCTTGTGCAGCAAAACTCCCATTTTTAAAACCATCAGATCTCGTGAGACTCATTCACTATCACAAGAATAGCACAGGAAAGACCCACCCCCATAATTCAGTCACCTCCCACTGGGTTCCTCCTATGACATGTGAGAATTGTGGGAGTTACAATTCAAGATAGGATTTGGGTGGGGACACAACCAGATCATATCACCGTGCAATACTTTCTTCCCTATACCAGATACAGACACTTTAAATACGCATTTGCCCTTGTTTCTTTGAACTGTGGGAAATTTTGCTTCCATAGTCATTTTAAATGTTACTGTAGAAATAAGTATGTCAGTGATCACTGTCAGTATGTGGCCCCCCAAGGAGTATATTTGGAATATATTAAGTCATTTAGTGCCTAAAAGTATGTTTGGCACTGGTTTGCTACTGAAATATGTGGCAAGGTAACTGCATCAAGATGTTCCCTATGTGTCATCTCAATATTCACATAGTTGTGTATTTCATATTAGATATTTTTTTTCAGGGGGTACAGGCATACCACGGAGATATTGCAGGTTCAGTTTCAAACCGCTGCAATAAAGCAAGTATCACAATAAAGTGAGTCTCATGAGTTTTTTTGGTTTTCCAGTGCATATAAAAGTTTTATTCACACAATACTGTAGTCTATCACATGTATAATAAGATTCTATCTAAAAAACAATGTACATACCTTAAATTAAAAAATGCTTTATTGCTAAAAAATTCAATCATCTGAGCCTTCAGTGAATCATAATCTTTTTTGCTGGTGGATAGTCTTGTTTTGCTATTGATGGCTGCTGACTAATCAGGGTAGTGGTTGCTGAAGGTTGGGGTGACTACAGCAGTTTCTTAAGACAGCAATGAAGTTTGCCCCACAGATTGACTATTCCGTTCACAAAAGATCCCTATGCAGCGCTGTTTGATAGCATTTAAGCCACAATAGAACTTTCAAAATTGGAGTCAGTCCTGTCAAAACTTGCTGCTGCTTTATCAACTAAGTTTATGTAATATTCTGAATTCTTCATGTCATTTCAACATTCACAGCATCTTCAGCAGATTTCTTCTCAAGAAACCACTTTCTTTGCTCATCCATGAGAAGCAACTCCTAATCCGTGTTTGATCATGAGATTACAGCAATTCAGACCCATGTTTGGGTTCCACTTCTAACTTTAGTTCTCTTTTTATTTCTGTCACATCCACAGTTCCTTCCTTCAGTGAAGGCTTGAAACCCTCAAAATTGTCATCCGTGAGGGTTGGAGTAAACTTCTTCTGAATTCCTGTTAATGTTGATGTTTTCACCACCTCCCATGAATCCTGATTATTCTTAATGGCACCTAGAATGGTGAATCTTTTTCAGAAGGTTTTCAATTTACTTTTTCCAGATCCATCAGAGGAATCACCATCTGTGGCAGCTATAGCCTTACAAAAAAAGTATTTCTTAGATAGTAAGATTTGGAAGTCTAAATAACTCCTTGATCCATGGGTCACAGAATAGAAATTTTGTTACCAGGCATGAAAACAGCATTAATCTCCTTGTATATCTCCATCATAACTTCTGGGTGACCATGTACATTGTCAATGAGCAGTAATATTTTGAAGAGTCTTTTTTCTGAGCAGTAGGTCGCAACAGCAGGCTTAAAATATTCAGTAAACCATGCTCTAAACAGATGTTCTGTCATCCAGACTTTGTTTCATTTACAGAGCACAGGCAGAGTAGATTTAGCATCATTCTTAAGGGCCCTAAGATTTTTGAAATGGCCAGTGAGCATTGGCTTTAACTTAAAGTCACCAGCTATTAGCCCCTGAAAGGAGATTTAGCAACTTTCTCTGGATTAGGCTTTGGCTCAACGGAAATTTGTGGCTGGTTTGATCTTCTATCCAGACCATTAAAACTTTCTCCATATCAGTAATAAGGCTTTTCGGCTTTCACCAGAGTAGCACTTTGTATTCACAGCTTGGCTATTTGCCCCAGGAGACCTAGCGTTTGGCCTCTTTCAGCTTTGACATGCCTTTCTCACTAAGCTGTATCATTTTTAGCTTTTGATTTAAAGTGAGAGATGTGTGACTACTCTTCTTTTCACCTGAACACTTAGAAGCCATTCTAGAGTTACTAATTAGCCTAGTTTCAATATGGTTATGTCTCAAAGTAGGGAGGCCTGAGGAGAGGGAGAGAGATGGAGGGGCTGGTGAGTGGAGCAATCAAAACACATTTGTTAAGTTTACTGTCTTAAATGGGTACAGTTCGTGGTGCCCCAAAACAGTTACAATAATAACATCAAAATTCACTAATCACAAATCATCATAACATATAACAATGAAAAAGTGTGAAATATTGTGAGAATTACCAAAATATGGCACAGACAGGTAATTAGCACATGCTATTGGAAAAATGACTTGATAGACTTGCTTGAAACAGGGTTGCCAGAAATCTTCAATTTGTTTTAAAAAAAGAAGAAAAAAAGGCAGTATCTGAATCGCAGTATGCCTGTATTAAGTATTTGGGTATATAGAATAGTTCTTCCACACCAAGATGGGTTAAAAATTCTTAACTATTAAAAATCCTAAATTAACTCTTCTTTGCAAAGTTCTAAGTATAGGTTGAGAGCAGTGGTAGTTACTTCCTGACTTAGGTGTTCTGTGCAGCTAGTTCTGTGACCTGCCCGTAGGATCCTGTAATCTTAAACCTGAACTTGGGCTAAGCAAGTAAGACTGCTATTTAAATTTGTTTTTTATGTGAGTTACTGCTTAAATTCTTCCTGTTCTATGGGTAAAGCACCTTGCTTACATTACATTCCAAATTTGTCCCATACAACTGGGTTGCCACTGGCTTAACAAGACAAGAAAACATAGAGCTGCGAAGACCAAAGAAGCATGTATTTGCCTGGGTTCAGATCCTCTGAGCTTTTCCTCTTGTCTTAATTAGCTCTTGGTTATTTTCATATTCAGAGTTGCCAAGGGCTAAAGAGAAGATGCTAAGGATTGAGAAGGCCTAAAAAGTTTTAGGTGATACAGATATCTCCATCCCATATATGTCAGGTTATCTAAAGGGTTCCCTTGTTTAAACCTTGATAGAATTTCTTAGGTTCTGAAATTTGGAATCTAGATCACTAGGCCAAGAGAAACTGCTAGCTGATCTATTTTGGACTCCAAGTGACCTACAAACTCTGTTCTGCTTTAGAGAAACCACTTAGAGCCATTCTGTGTGCATCAAAAAGGAATCTAACAGGGAAAGGGGATGGCAGATATCTTTGGTAGGAACTCCATATGCAGTGGGACCATCTTAGTGGTTTGGCATGCTGCACCTTTAGTGGGACGCTAGCTTACCATGGGGCCGGATTATGTAACAGTGCTTGTCTTTAGACAGATACAAGGTTCAATTCATTCCTTTCTTCATAGAGCTTGCTTGTATCTGACTTGTCCATCCCACCATAATCTGAAGCACAGCATATGTGTGTTCTGTCTCCATGTCTTAGTAATTAAAATGGTCAGAGCTGGGAGATGCTTACATAACTGTAAGCTCACTCAAGCTAATAAGGTTGGCACACACTTTTCCTGCAGAAAAGGAACTTAAAGGATCCAGGATTGTAGTCTTCCTGAGATGTATTCAGTTAACCTTGAAACGGCACACAGCATTTGCCATGGAAACCTAAACATCCCAAATGACATGAAATAAAATTATTTAAACTTCTGGAAGTGTTCCTGTGTTATCTACCATTCTGACAAGGAAGCATTAGAGAATATTCAGCACGTGTCTCTCATGATTAAGGAGTTAGGCCAGTGTAATTAGGAAACACTTTCAAAACCCATTCCATCTAGAAATCTTTCTTGTTCTGGAATTCGAGCTCTGAAACTGTTTGCTTCTTTTCCCATCACAGTGCCTTTCTCTATTCACTGGTTTACTGTAGGGCGATTTGAGAATCCCCCTACAGTAAAAATCTCCCTAAAAAAAGAGGAAATTTTGTTTAAACCTGTTTGGAGTATGACTTACATGTTTCTAAGTATATTCCCTGCTTGCCCAGACCACCTGCTTATTCATATATCAAGGCTTACTGTGTTAATCAGAAAAGAGCTGAGTATGAAATGTTAAGTCAAATGAGAAACACATAGATATTAAGAAAGTAATTGGTGCTCATCTTTCTGGCCTCTGCTAAACTTAGCCATGGTTGTTCCTGTTTATGGCATAGAGCAGGGAGGAACTGAGCACGAATTTGGAAGGGCAGGGGCCTCACACATAATCTCTCAGATTAGTGTTTAAATCTCCTCCTAATTTTCTTTATCTAGATACAAATGTTCTTATTTCTTTCTTTTATAGAAGGATACATACCTTTTTATTAACAGTGTATCTTACAGGAGATTCTTTTGTATTAGTTTATAGAGCATTGCTCATTCTTAAAGCTGCACAGAATTATTTTGTATGGATACACTGTATAACCAGTCCCATACTGATGACAGATCTGTACTAAATAACATGTACAAATGATCCTACTCCGGAGGCTGAGGCAGGAGAATGGCGGGAACCCGGGAGGCGGAGCTTGCAGTGAGCTGAGATCCGGCCACTGTACTCCAGCCTGGGCGACAGAGCGAGACTCCATCTCAAAAAAAAAAAAAGTACAAATGATCTTTTATATAGGTAAATATTTATGATAACTTTTGAAGAGTGAGGTTATTGGCTTACAGGGTAAATGCATTTATAATTCTGTCAGTTTTAAAAATAATTTTGAGGCCGGGCACGGTGGCTTACGCCTGTAATCCCAGCACTTTGGGAGGCTGAGGCAGGTGGATCATAAGGTCAGGAGGTCAAGACCAGCCTGGCCAAAATGGTGAAACCCCATGTCTACTAAATATACAAAAATTAGCCGGGCATGGTGGTGGACGCCTGTAATCCCAGCTACTCAGGAGGCTGAAGCAGGAGAATCACTTGAACTTGGGAGGTGGAAGTTGTGGTGAGCCAGTATCGTGCCACTGCACTCCAGCCTGGGTGACAGGGTAAGACTCCATCTCAAATAATAATAATAATAATAATAATAATAATAATGAGTTATTTTCAAAATACTTAAGGTGTTTGTACTTGTTTTTATTATCATTGTTTCATCATGGCCCCACAGGCAATGTAGTATCAAACCTGATGTCTGCTGATCTGATAAGTGAAATATATTACATTGAAGGTTCAATTTTAATTTCTGAGAGCAAGGGTAAGCATTTTGTTGTAAGAGCAGTTTGTGTTTCCTTTCTGTAAAGTATTTGCCCATTTTTCTACTGGCTTGTTGATTTCTTGGAGCTCTTTGTAAGCTTTATAGTCTCTGTAATTAATGAGTTCCAAACATTTTTCCTAGTTTGTCTTTCATCTTTTAACTTTGTTTTTGGTGTGCTCTGTCATACAGAACTATTTTTGTTGTTCTTACATAGTTTAATTTTTAATGCTTCTATATTCTAAATCATAGCCAAAAATGACGTTCCCATGCAAAGGAATGTCTCATGTTTTCTTGTATACTTACTGTGGTTTCATTGCTTTTCCGTGGAAAGCTCTGATCCTTGTGTAGTTGATCCTGGTATAAATTCCACTTTACTTTTTTCCAGATGGCTCCCTGTTGTCCTACTACCACTTTTTGAATAGTCTATATTTTCCCCCATTGATTTGAGATCCCATCGTTGTCACAGACCAAATTCATGTTTATTTTACTTTTCTTCTCTTTTGGTCTACTTGTGTGCCATCATCATATTGTTGTAAATGTTGGCACTTTATAATCTGTGTAAATAAAAATAGGGCTGGTAAGCCCCTCACTGCTCTTTTGTCAAGCTTGTCAGTGACTACCATTGATGAACATGTCCTTGTGAACTTGAGAGTCTGTTTGACCTTGTTCCAGGATAGAAATAGTAAGAACAGTAACATGTATTGACTATTTTTATATAAAGAAGAAAAGTCTTGAAATCTTAGGCTATGTATAGTCAGGTACTTCCTCAGAAAGTCTGGTCATTTCCCAGGCATACATATTGTATGTGCACTTGTATATCTATCATTAGCGTATAAGCCTCAGGAGCAGGAAAAAGAGCTTATCATTCCATTCCAGTTCTTATTACCATGTAGGAATTTGGTTCATGAAAGGAAACAAAAACTGGTAACTTTTTAATTATTTGTATAAATTATTTCTGTCATTTACATTGCTGATTATAATAGGATTTAACACAGTAAGTGACCACTTTTAGTCACTATATAAAGGAAGTCAGTGGTAGTGATTTACTATTTATGTTTAGCTTTTCACAGTACTCTTTCCATTTTCATTGCACTTCAAAGACTCACTTAAATGGAGTTTCACATTTTGTGAACATTCTACATTGTTGGGAGGCAAAGCTGAAGCCATAGTTATGAGGCTTAAAAATGGAGGACTGTGATAGATTACCTCCAGGTAACAGATTCATTTTAAGGGTTTTTATGCCTGCTTTCAGTAGTAAATCCTGTTCCCAGAGTGAATACTACTTTGCTGGAGAATCAGTCATTGGTCACTTTTAAGTGCCTAAACTTTTTGGCTAGTATTAAAATTTTCTTGAAGTACAACCATTTTATGACATCAATCATAGTGTTGATATATTTAAAGAATAACTATAAATTGCTAGAACTTATCATCCATTTTACCCAGATATAAGACAGGAGCCTTTCCTATTATGCCAGAGAGCTAAATGGGACTCTTAAATTTGAGGATGTTGAAATGTCTTAAATTTTGGCAGTTGCTCTGTAAAAGCTAGCTAATGTTTTCTGGTATATGTCTCTTCCGTGTGTCTAACTAACATACATCACAGATATTAAGGATGGATTATGCATATTTGAATCTGTCACGATCCTCCAGATAAAGAATTTTGGAGGTCTTCTGACCCTGAAAAGAAGCTACCTGAAACTGTAGCTTGCTCATGGGCATGGTGGCAGAGTGAATGCCTGATCCAGTGCATTGCTCTTAATATGCTAGTGTGCCGCATTTTATTCTCTTTATACTTGAAATTTATAATTATTTCAGATTCTTTTTCTTGACACGGGTGCCAAATGAAATTACACTTTTGTAGTACACTTTACATTTTTTTTTGTATTATAGAAGTAACCATTCTGATATGTGAAGTATATTTTAATAACTGAATGAGGAGTGTGTCAGTCAGCCAAACTGAAACTTTCAGTTGGGTCTTTGTCATTTTGTAATTCTAAGAATATATAAGTTAGTAAGCTTCTTCCCTCTAAAATATAAGCTCCACAGGGCAGTGAATTTTGTTGGTTTTTCTTTCATTCACTGGCATAGCCTAAATGTATAAAAATAGCCTGACACATGTTAGGCATTGTATTAGTCTGGTCTCACACTACTAAGACATACCCAAGACTCAGTAATTTATAAAGAAAAGAGTTTTATTTGACTCACAGTTCAGCATAGCTAGGGAAGCCTTAGAAAACTTACCATCATGACAGAAGGGGAAGCAAACATGTTCTTCTTCACATGATGGCAGGAAGAAGTGCCAAGCAGAAGGGGAAAAACCCTCTTAATAAAACCATCAGATCTCGTGAGAACTCACATGTATCATGAGGGAAACATGGAGGTGCCTGTCCCCGTGATTCAATTACCTCCCACCGGATCCCTCCCATGACACATGGGGATCATGGGAACTACCATTCAAGATGAGATTTGGGTGGGGACATGGCCAAACCCTATCAGGCACTCACAGTATTTGTTGAATGATGATTAGAGTCTCAGACTCCCTGTATACAAATCCTAGCTCCTTCCTATTTACTGAGTCTGTAACCTTGGGCAAGTTATAGCATCCTTGTGTGCCTGTTCCCTTACTTTAGAATGGAGATAATAAACTACTAACCTTAGAATAGTCTTATAAGAAATGTGAAGTTCTTGGCACAATACTAATGGTTACCATTGCTGTTCCTGAAGATTCAGAGCTACTTGATGTGCTCTTGGTAGTATTTTTTAAAATTCTGTAACTGGACTGTGACAATAATCTTACCATTAGATATTTAGTCTTAAAAGTGAAGGGCAACTTATTGGAGATTACCTGAAGGGTCTCATAGTCTGACTCCTCAGGCTTTAACCACTACCAGAGCACACAGTAGGAGGCCATCTCAAATCACCTTTGGCAGGGGTCCCCAAATCCTGGCCCACAGACCAGCACTGGTCTGTGGCCTGTTAGGAACCGGGCCACACAGCGGGTGGTGAGTGGTGAACAAGCAAGTGAAGCCAAGCTCCACCTCTTATCAGTGGCAGCACAGAGTCTTACAGGAGCACAAACCCTATTGTGAACCGCGCATATGACGGATCTAGACTGCATGCTTCTTATGAGAATCTAATGATGAATGTAATGCACTTGAATCATTCCAAAACCATCCTCCACCCCATCTTTGGAAAAATTGTTTTCCACGAGACTGGTCCCTGGTGCCAAAAAGGTTGGGGACGGCTGATCTTTGCATAGTCTCAAATACAAGGATTATATTAAGCCAGAAATGTTTCTCATTAAGGAATCCTTTGTTTTGAGCTGTAGGTCGTGTTTTAGAACAAGTCTGTCCTCTTCCATGTTGCAACTCCTAAAATATTTGAAAACAGGTATGTCCACTTGAGAGATAGCTCTGAACTGAACATCCCTGGTAATAAGACATTCCCTTTGATAATGAAAGTTCCCATATTTGAACAGCATGGAATAGAATAACATTGTCTCTCAGATTCTAGTCTTCTATTAAAACCGCAGTTACTTTTGCACCAAACTAACATAGCTAGAATAGGATTGGGGTAGTGGGTAAGTATAGGGTGTGAGTGGTGTAGCACATCATACAGTTGTGTAGCACAATTCCAGCTATCAGCTCAGTCCCAAGTCCCTTTTATGTGTGCTGTGTTCCCACGTTTCCTGCAGATCTTACTCCTGCACTTGCAAGATCAAATGATTAGGTATGAAACATATGTAGGGTAAGTATTCAGCATATGAAAACATACCTAGTCATTTGATCTTGCAGGTGCAGGAGTAGGGTCTTCACTTGTTTTGTTAAATGTTACCTTGTTTTTCTTGTTCTGGTCTAAGTGCCTTTTGATCTACCTTATTCCTTTCCTTTCACTTTCATGTGTCATGTCACATGTCAATTAACATTTTATTTACAGTGAAATTACAAAGATTTGTACATATGTAGGTTTTGTTTTGAGAAAAATGTGATAATTCTTTATATTCTGCTATACCTTGTTCTTTGATCACTTGCAGAGCATTCCTTGGTATAAACATATTCTAACGTATTTCACTCTATTTTTGATGTTTAGGTTGTTTCCAATTTGTTGCTATTAGCACTGCTGCAGTGCACCTCTTCAGTAATATTTTTGTGTCCTATAGACCACTGCTTCTCTTTCAAAAATTGTGTGGTTATTTTTGCGGTTATTTTTCCAAACAAACTTTAAACTTGTAAATTCCATTCTCACTGGTATTGCAATGAATATGTAATTTGAGGACTGACATCTTAACAATATTGAGTCTCCCCCTCAAATACTGAAATTCTACAGAAATTAAGTACAATTCACATTTGTATATGGACTTAGGCATGGTTCTGTTTGGATTTCAGTTACAATTGGAGGTCATATATAATCGGTTTCCCCTTTCTTTGAGTTTTATGAAATGAGGAACTTCATCATGAAGTCTCAAGTGTATAAATATTTTATCCTTCTTGGGATTCTGTCACTTTTTATGTTTGCCCTTATAGTGATTCAGCTGGTTCTCATTTAAAGTTTTTACACAAAAACGGTTTGGATTATATTTTGAGGTTTTCACTTCAGATACTGGACAAGTAATTACTAGTATGAAGGCAACTAACACGGTCATAATAGAAGTATGGTGTTTACTCTTCACATTTATCTTCCCAAAGTTGTCTTCAGCATTGAAATATTAATGTTTGACCTTTTTAAATAGGAATTAAGATTCTAGTTACTACTATATATTTGAAGGATATAGAAGCATGATTTCACACTTCATAGTCACATTATGGGATTATCTACAAAATTTTTTATCTTTTTAAAATTAGATGGTTTCCTAGGCCAAAATCATTTAGATGTTGCTCTTCCAGTATTAGAATCTTTATTCTGTGGGGTTTTTAAAGTGCCTTTTTTTGTTTTGTTTTCAGAGAAAGTTTCATTGTGCAAATCTAACTTCATGGCCTCGCTGGCTATATTCCTTATATGATGCTGTAAGTAACTTACCTCAAATTTACTTTATATATGGTAGACCATGTCATAACTAAGGGTCATTAAAAAACAAAGGTTTAGTTTTTCCAGTTTCTAGTGCCTTATAACTTAAGAACAAAATATCCTAAGAGTGGTGGCTAACACCTGTAATCCCAGCACTTTGGAAGGCCAAGGCAGATGGATTGCTTGAAGCCAGGCATTCAAAACCAGCCTGGGCATCATGGTGAAACCCCATCTCTACAAATACAAAAATTAGCCGGGTGTGGTGGCATGCGGCTATAGTCCCAGCTGCTTGGGAGGCAGAGGTGGAAGGATTGATTGAGCCTGGGAGGTCAAGGCTGCAGTGAGCTGAGATTGTGTCACTGTACTCCAGCCTGGACAACAGAGCAAAGACTCTGTCTTAAAAGAAAAAATTATCATAAGACTTTTTTAGCGTTTTACTAAGCACATGAAATTCTGTTGGGTTGGGTGATAGTTACATTTAGAACATGAAAGCATCCATCTATAACAGTTTTGGTTTTTCTCTAGACAAGTATATTAACTTACATCTCTTGATCATTAGTCTATTAAGTAATGCATCCATGAGGGGTTTTGCTCCTTAAAATTTAACACTAGGCATTGCCACATTTTGCAAAACTAAGTAAGGGACAGTGCTGAAATGGTTTAAAGAATCTGGATTTCAAATCAGAGACTGACTTCAGAGTCTGATGTCTGTCATTTACTCTGGGCCTAGAGCAAATTACTTCTCCAAGGACCTGTAAAATGGATATAGTGGTAGTTATTGTAGTTGGTGTGCATAGCGGGCATTCAATAAATGCTAGCCATTTCCCTTAATGAATCACTGCCCACTAATCTGGAGTCCTGGGAAAACTCAGCAGCATGCACAATACTAAAGGAAACTGCAGTTGATCTCTGCTTTTTAGCAGCTTTTAAACAATTACAAAGACACAATATATGAGTGTTTTTGCATATGTTTTGCATATGCTTGTGAAAATTACGTAGTAAATAGGTGCCAAGTAAGGTATGTAGATAGCAGGTGCTAGTGCAATTTATAGGTGCCATAATCCCTATGGACTGAGTCAGAAATGGCCTAATAGAAGGCAGAAGAGAGGCCAGTTCCAAGCAGGGGGATAGAACAGAGCAATCCACAAGGGAGTTGGGAGCACAAACCGCTGGGATAAGACAGTGAGTGAGAAAAGGCTGGAAGGCAGACTTAATGCTGGGCAAAGGAGCTGGAGCTTGATCATTGCTGCATAAGAAAATTTAAACTGGGACTGAGATGGGACTGAGTGATTACTTAAATTGTTGCCTATGTGTTAGTTTTAAGAGTTGAAAAGCTTAATAGTAGATTTTAATAAGTCCATAAACTTGATTATTATACCTTTATTTTACCTTTATACCTTTATTTTAAACAAGATTATACCTTTATTTTAAACAAGGAAACCTTAATGGACAGAATCAAGAAACAGCTACGTGAATGGGATGAAAATCTAAAAGATGATTCTCTTCCTTCAAATCCAATAGGTATGAAGTTAGTTTACTGTCTGGGGCCTGGGATGTCTTGCTGTAAAAAAAATAGCTTTCTAATGGATGAAATCATATATTTTAGTTTTTTTTTTTTTTTTAGACTGATTAAAACATTTTAATTCTGAAAAGCATAACTTCCTTTGAGCAGTTAAAAAGAGTATTTCAAAATTAATTGCAGTAAAATCCTTATATTCTGTGAACACTCCAATTTCAGACAATTTCAGACAAATTGCAGGAAGTGGCTGTCATCCAAAAACACTTCCTGAGTGTGAGGATTCCTTTCTGTGTTCTTTAAGATGCCTTTAAAACAAGTGACTCTAGTTCCAGGACTTGCCTTAATTACATAAACTCTCTTCATCTGTTTATAAGGTATAGTTTAGTTATTTTTCTAGTCTCTTGGCAAATAACTTCTAACATGGATTTGAGTTCACGTTTAACGTAAAAGGATTTTACCAAAAAAAGTATAGGAAAAGAAGTTAAATTTAGAGCTTCTGAAAAGTATGTGTTTGACAGCTGGTATATTTTCATATTGTTTATACATGTATGAAATGTGTAACCTTATAGAGAAGGATTTATTTCAAAAGGACATTATCTGATTTGTAAGTTGTCTGATGCTTGTCTGACTCTTAAGTTTAAAACTTGAAAAACCATGTCTTGAAGATTTTTCTTACAGAGTAGCTGCTTGTCTTCCTATTGATGATGTATTGAGAATTCAGCTCCTTAAAATTGGCAGTGCTATCCAACGACTTCGCTGTGAATTAGACATTATGAATAAAGTGAGTAAAGTGAATATGTTTTTGATGACCATGTTTTATTCAGGCTGGAGAACTAGGATGCTCTGTTGGGTCCAATGGAGCTATATATAAGTCCAGTAATGTAGTCATGCAATTCAGATTTCAATTGGGATCTTACAGATAAACGCAAATTGTTTTGTGTTTGTCAAATATGAATACATTTATCAACTTGGTGAAAAATACTTGATTTCTACATGGAAATATCCAAGGTTATATATCACTATTCTTTTACCCTAGAAGAAGGTCATTTAGTTTTATGTAAATATGTGGCAGATCTCAGTTTCAGTGATTTTCTGGCTCCATCTTTTAAGTGTTTTTGAATGCTTGGAAGGAAAATGTGGTATTCAGAGAGGGCAATATCTTTATAAGTTTCTTGGTCTATGTGATTACATGATAAAATGAATGCCAATTTTTCCCAATTCTTCTCTCAAATTTTTTAGTGTTTCCCAATTCTTCTCTCAAATTTTTTAGTGTACTTCCCTTTGCTGTAAACAATGTCAAGAAACAGAAATAACAACCAAAAATGAAATATTCAGGTAAGGTCTTTATTACATTTTTAATACACTTGCCTTATCAGAATTACAATCAAGACTGTGTTTCTGTTTTCCATATACTTTCCTCCAATACCTAAAAGTTACAAACACTCAGCAAATGAAATATAGGGAATTAGTTCACTTTTGCTAAGACCATCTTCCAGATTGAGTACTCAGATCAACAATGCATGTCAGGGATTATTCACAGGTAATGAGCATGGTAAAGTAAAACAACTGAGCAATTCTTTTCCCCCAATTCTATATATTAGACTGTCTTAGAAATCTACATAATATATTGTCTTCAATTAGGCCCTAACATAGATGCCTCAGAAATTACATTTCAGTCATCAGTTTTGCCATATAGGGCCAAAGTAGGACATGCTTCTGAACACTGATGCTCTGATATAACAGTGTTTGATGAATTTGTCATAAAATGATTTTCAGAGTTATAAATCAAGAAGGTAAGGAAACTGCTTTCTGCAAAATAATCAACTGCCCCAAAATGACCGCACAGGACCTTGTTATTGCACTTATACTCTCAGACTCCTTTAGAAGCATTTGAATTTTATATTCTTTACAATGTCTGTCTTGAGGAGGATTTTAAAAACAAGTACTATTTCCTTTGGGTCATCACAGAAAACACTTAGACATTTAGACAAAACAGGCCTGTCTGCCAGCTGCACCCCCACCCCATTTTAATACTAAGATCCTGGTATTATGTAACACTGAAAGATTAAAAACTATATAGCTCATACCTCATTTCTTGGTGAACTTCAGGAAAATTCTAAGCATTTAATAGAATTAGACTTCTCATTTTGACTTGTCCTCCATGTTGATTCTTTGTTTTAGTTTATCCTTATGTGGGCCGATGGCAGCTTATGTGAATCCTCATGGATATGTGCATGAGACACTTACTGTGTATAAAGCTTGCAACTTGAATCTGATAGGCCGGCCTTCTACGGAACACAGCTGGTTTCCTGGGTAATGTTATGGTGGTGGTTGCTTTTTTTTTTTCTTTTTTTTACCCTAATTGGGCAGAAAAATCCAGAGTCCTAAGCAGAGTTGCTACAATCTTTGTAATAAAAAGTAGATGAATGAGTAATTTTATACAAAAATTAGCCGGGTGTGGGGGCAGGGGTCTGTACTCCCAGCTACTCGGGAGGCTGAGGCACAAGAATCACTGGAACCTGGGAGGCAGAGTGTTGTAGTGAGCCAATATTGAGCCACTACACTCCAGCCTGGCGACAGAGTGAGAATCTGTCTCAAAAAAAAAAAAAAAAGTAATTTTATTTAAATGTCCTTCATTCCACAAATAGCTAGCAACATGTTGCACTTTTTGTATCTTTTATATAGCATCATTGAATGAAAAGTTAAGAAAAGGTTGACAACTGCAGTTGTCCTCAAATTACTGTATCCAGTTAAATCCAAAATTGTTTTTTTCTGTCACATAATTCTGAAAATCAGCTGTTTTATGACCCAGTAAAACTTTATATCTGGACCATATTCTGTAGTAATGTAAAACCGGAGAATGTTTACAAAGCAATGATAGACTAAGAAGGTGCAGAACCCACTGAATCCTGCTTTTCTTCTGGTTTGCCTTTCGTTGTTGTTGTTGTTGGCTTCAGCTTAATGATTCTCAAAAGTATGATCCTGGGAACCTGCTCCCTTCCCTCAGCCGTACTATCTTCAACTATCTTCAGTTTTCAAAGAGGGATGCTAAGAAGGGATTACATGCTACTCTAGAGTTAGGACCATGTCACTTGGATTGCCCTATCTATCTTATTTGGCACCGTATGTGAGGACTAAAACTAGAATACATTTGTTACTATAAATAGTAAATGTGGCATACTATACCTAGGGGAAAAAAAAAAACAGTTGCAATTATGTGGTTTATCTTAAAAACAAAATGCCATGGTTTGTATTTCTGGTTGCATTATCTGACAATCATTCTTATTTTAGAATAGTAGTTTTCAAGTATTTTTTGAGACGTGTCCTTCCTGGCCCATCCAGTTTAACTCAGACAGAAGTGCCTATTTCTGCAGGTGGTTGCTGTTTTCTAACTTGGCTGCAATACAACACAACAACACAAGTTAGAATGTGGTCTTGGCAACCAGCAATTTGTATAAAGAAATTTGTTAAGATTACTCTTTATTTCTATGCAGAAGAATGTGAACATGGCTTAAGAGCATAAAATTATATATAACAGACTGATGTATTACCATAGGATGTATCCAAATTAGCAAATGTTTTTAGGTTTCAGGGAACTGTATGGATCAAATCTCAACTTAGAATATCTCCTTATGCCTCTGAGGTCTGCCTTAATGATAGGTTTATATGATAGATAGGATAGGCTTGGAGTACAGAAGTGTTTCCTTAGCTGATATCTTTCCTTATTTTCTTAGGTATGCCTGGACTGTTGCCCAGTGTAAGATCTGTGCAAGCCATATTGGATGGAAGTTTACGGCCACCAAAAAAGACATGTCACCTCAAAAATTTTGGGGCTTAACGCGATCTGCTCTGTTGCCCACGATCCCAGACACCGAAGATGAAATAAGTCCAGACAAAGTAATACTTTGCTTGTAAACAGATGTGGTAGAGATAAAGTTATCTAACAAATTGGTTATATTCTAAAATCAGATCTGCTTTGGAAATTATTGCGTCTGATACATATCTAAGTAAACACAACATTACTTGGAGGGTTGCAGTTTCTAAGTATACTTTTGGAGAGCATGAACAGCAGTCTAGAATACTAGAAACATCTACTTGGGTAGCTTGGTACCATTATCCTGTGGAATCTGATATGTCTGGCAGCATGTCATTGATGGGACATGAAGACATGTTTGGAAATGAGATTATTTCCTGCGTAAAAAAAAATCTTAAATTCCTACAATGTGAAACGAATTATTTGATCCTGATGTATGGGACAGTATATCTGTACCAGTGCTCTAAATGACAAAAGCTAGGGTGACAAGTACATGTTCCTTTTTGAAAGAAGCAAGACAATGTATAATTCTAAAAGGGCTTTGTTCCTTTCCATTTTCTTTAGCTTCCCTGAGATACTGATTTGTAAATTTTGAAAATTAGTTAAAATATGCAGTTTTTTGAGCCCACGAATAGTTGTCATTTCCTTTATGTGCCTGTTAGTAAAAAATAGTATTGTGTATTTGCTCAGTATTTGAACTGTAAGCCCATTTATACTGTTCCATACAAAAGCTATTTTTCAAAAATTAATTTGAACCAAAACTACTATTACAGGGAAAATTTGCCAAAACATGTCCCCTCACACAGGCTACATGTGATACTGTATTTTGTTCAATGTAAATTGAAGAAAATCTGTAAGTAAACCTTAAATGTGAAACTAAACATGTTCTTTGTTCAAATAATATAAAATATCACTCATAATTTTAAAGTTCTAAAAAGACTGCTTTGCCACCTACCTCTTTGCTTATATTCAACGGTTTAGTGGGTCCTTTCACATTTGTGTAATAACTTTGGTTTTATTGATACTCTTTTGCTACTTTAATCAGGTTAAATGTTTACTCAAACTAGAGTAATAGTATGAGGCCAAAATACATGCCTGAGTGGAGTGAAATCAGTTGAGTATCACATTGCATATTTATGTAAATAGAGTAAATGAAAATTCAAGAATGCTTCTATTCAGGATATGCCCCTGCCTTATTTTTTCTAAGCTCTACTTTACTACTATTTTTTTTTTTTGAGACGGAGTCTTGCTCTGTTGCCCAGGCTGGAGTGCAGTGGCACGATCTCAGCTCACTGCAACCTCTGCCTCCTGGGTTCAAGTGATTCTTCTGCCTCAGCCTGCCGAGTAGCTGGGACTACAGGTGCCCACCACCACGCCTGGCTAATTTTTTGTTTTTAGTAGAGAAGGGGTTTCACCGTGAGAGCCAGGATGGTCTCGATCTCCTGACCTCGTGATCCGCCCGCCTTGGCCTCCCAAAGTGCTGGCATTACAGGCATTGAGCCACCACACCTGGCCTACTACTTTTAATAATTTTGGGTTTATATGACTTCATTGGTTGTTCATAATAGTTCTTACACTGCACTAAAACTGACTCTAAGTGGATCCCAGGAAGTTCTTTTCAGCAGCATTTGCAATGAGTTACCTTTCCCCCTGAAAAGTTAGTTATAATTTCAGTATGTCCCATACTGCTTACTAGCAAATAAAATTTTCTGATCTGTAAAAACACACATATACTACTACTGAAAATGGCTTTACACATGACAAAACCAAACCTCTGATAGCTAACTCTGCATACTTTCTATACAGAAATGGTATGTATTATATGATTTTGGGTCTAAATCTGTATTTTGGCACTACTCAAATATTTCAAAGTATTATTTTATAATGCATTTAATTACTGACCTGTATGCAGTCATTTCTGAGGCTTTCTTGCATCATAGCCCCTGTGACACTTCCTCTTAGAAATATTATACTCTACAAAATTGTTTTATCAAGGTCCAAAATTACTATTTGCTCATAGAGCACAAAGATGTTATGACTGGCTACACAGAAAGGAAATAATGATATGTCAGTATAGCAGCTGAAATAAACAGTTTGTGTTATACATTTTATTTACCTAATGAAAGCATTTAGGACTCAAATCTTTAGAGAACAAATATGTAAGAATGTAAACCATATCCTTTTAATTAATAAAATAACATTTACTTTAAAGAGAGGCATATTACCACTGTATATGACACCTGATATACATTGTCAGATACCACATAAACACATTTATCTTCCAATACCAATGTTTTATTAAAATAATAGGCTCAAGAGTAACCCTCAAGTTAATCCCATGACTGTCCCAGGCCCTGCAGCATAAAGAAATCATTGTGACAGGAAAATATCAACCACATACTAAAGCATAACTTGCTAGAACAAATCCTGTACGTATGAATGCCAGCAACTGGGGACACATTTAGTATTCATATTTTATGCAGACTTGTCAGTTATTTCCTTTTTAAGCCCAAGTTTCTTTTGGAATTCAGATAAGAACTGACACATCATAGATAGTCATTGTTCAAGGTAACCCAGTTATTTCAATTGCAAACAATAAACATTTTTTCTTCAAGACAGTTACTACTTTTTAAGATCTTAGTACTACCCTATGCAAAAACAATTTTTTAAAAAAGCCTGAACAGGTTAAGATGATAGCCAACTATGGAAACTATTCCAAAAGAACTGTACATTTCAGTGATATAAATCGGATCAAGAAAGGTGGATCTCAGTTTAGTTCTTGAAATATATTTCACAAAATAAGACCCTTGTTGTTCTACAGAGGTCCCCTAAACTGTCTTTTATTATGATGTAGTTTCTAAAACCTCATTAAGAGAGAGGGGAGAAAATTTATCTTACCAGAAATGCTCTGCTTTTTAGTAGCCATCAGTTTTAGGTCTTTTTATGTAACTCAGAAGTTCATCTTTTTCCATTTGGTAACCACTTTTTTTCCACTGTTCTCGCAACTGTTGTAATAGAGCCCCAATTTCTTTTCCTGAAGAAATGCCCACTTTTCTGATGTCATGGCCACTTACAGGAAATGGAGGAATGGACCACTGCTGCATTTCCTTTAGGAGACAGTGCTCTCCTTGGTACTTCAGTAGTTCACATACACGAGTAGTTGCATCAGGTTCCCTAGACTACATGTCAAAATCAAAATTTAGTTTCATCACACATGAAAACATACACTTAACGATCTTATCCTAAAATTTAAATACTCAACATAAATTTTTTCCTTTAAAATAAGTAAAGTTCACAGAATTGTAGATCTTAGTTTTGATAAATTATAAATTAGTGACAATACTTCATATTTCTGACCAAGCCGAGTATACACTTACATCTATAATGAAGTCTTGATAGGGTTTCAACGGGTCTGAACTATCTGTTGCTTTAATTAAATCTTTCCTATTTTTAACTATAAATAAGCCAAGGTTTTTCTCTTCTTTTGCGATCTTCAACCTCAAATCCAATTTTGTGACATCATCTTGTACTTTGAATAATGAGGCCAAAAGAGTCATTGGCTTTGGTGAAAAACCTTCAACATTTTTACTGACTTTGTCAAATTCTTCTAGACTTGCATTAGCAGGTAAACCTGTAGGGATAAAAGCATTTTTCACCTGTTTTTAGTGGGGGAAGAAAACCACTCATATCCTAAACCTTGCCACTGTTTTAGTATACAGAAATGCTTTGTCACTAGGATACATCATATAGGTTCAGTCTGATGTTCCAACTTACAGGCAAACCACTAATATATTATTGTTATTCTCTCCCCTATTACCTTCAAAACCTCTAAAATGTTGTTTCCATTAACAAGCTACATCAAGAGGTCCAGAGGTAGTGGTGATGGTAGTGTCAGACTCACAAGGCATATTCTTTCTAATCACAAATTCCTGACTTTCCACTGATACAACATCCACCACCCATTCAATGATGTTACTGAAATTTGAAATAATATACCCAAGCTTCCAGAAGTGTGATAAACCATATAATCCCACTGTTCTTTGTGAAAATGAATTACATTGACTGAACAATTTCTGTGTACAAGTTACTCTTCTAAAAGAGCTTTACATGTATTAACTCACTGAATCATTTAGCTTTTCTTTTAGACAGACGGTATATTACTTTTAAACCCCTTTTTTGGGTTAGAAACTAACCAAAGTTGCAAAGACTAGATAAGGGGCTGAGCTTCCTTCAAACCTAGATCTGACTCGAGACTACTCTACAAGCACCATAGGCTGTCTTTGAGCTGTTCCCTACTCACAACAAAACGTACCCACCCCATAACCAAAACTTTGTCTTATTTTAAAGTACTCCATTTCTTCATCAAGAATTCAACCAAATGAGTCAAACATTTTTTCCTTATGAAATTTGAAACCAGGTATTTCAGTGCCAAAAATTCAAATACTTTATAACTTGCTCTCACCTATATAAGGAGCCACATCAAGATCATAGATAAGGTGAATCAAATGATTTACATGGTTACCAACAAGAATTTTTTTCAGTTCCACCCAAATCCTTTCTCCTGATATTCCAGCCAAGCCTTTTGCATTTTCTGCAATTGCTTCCAAAGTCTCAGCATCGTGGTCACCAGGTTTGTCTACAATTCTCCCATAAAACCTACAAGACAAAATCTTCACAGGGTATTACCTCTATATTGGCATGTCACAAGAAAAATCTGTTTTTCATTTTTATTGATACTATCCCATACATCTACTGGTATTTTAGTAGAAAGCAACTGGTCATTTCTCCACCTCCTCTTTCTTTTCCCAGATAAGAAAACCCTACATCTAATAAAGTATAAGTAGCCTTTCTGAGGTTAGCAAGAACTAGAACCTCAAGGTCTCAACCTCACTTCCAAATCATTGACTTAAGACGTTCAGAATGGTCATCAAATGCAATTTCTGAATTGGCACTTGCAGTAGATGAAAAAAAAATAGCATTCTTGTAAAGGGAGCAAACCAAAACAAGACTGCAGTGCCTTAACAGAGTAGTCTTAATTCCTCAAAACTTGCCTGTCTGTACACATTAATACTTTCAATGAAAACCTTCAAATATGACTAATCTAGTTGCACACCTTGGAGTATATTTCATGGAATCTTGGCACTGGAAGCCCTAACGTACATGTGTTTTACCACTCATATCCTTAAAATTCTAATGAACACCCTCTATTCATCAGTGGTCCAAAGTTAATGCTAAATAAGTAAATTAATGCTAAATTTGGATTAGTGATCCAAATACAGCTAAGTCTTAATCTATGTTCTATTATTTGTAAGAGAGACTACAGATACTCAAGTTTAAAAAAACTACATTTATTGACAAAATATGATCTGTTACAGAATATTCTGAGAGCAGTCCCAACCAGTGAAAAATGAGTATTACTTGACATCAACTAGCCAATTCGGATAGTTTTTAAAAAAGGTTAGTGTGTGACATTTAAAAATCACTGCTACTCACAAAACTAGTCGTGCATTTCATATTTACCAACTTTATCCAAGTTTTTCTTTTTTTTTTTTTGAGATGGAGTCTTGCTGTCGCCCAGGCTGGAGTGCAGTGGCGCGATCTCGGCTCACTGCAAGCTCCACCTCCCAGGTTCATGCCATTCTCCTGCCTCAGCCTCCCGAGTAGCTGGGACTACAGGTGCCCGCCACCACGCCCGGCTAATTTTTTGTATTTTTAGTAGAGACTGGGTTTCACCGTGTTAGCCAGGATGGTCTCAATCTCCTGACCTCATGATCAACCTGCCTCAGCCTCCCAAAGTGCTGGGATTACAGGCGTGAGTCACCGTACCCGGCCCATCCGAGTTTTGAGTATGTCTTTATACTGTGATATGTTTAATCATATAACAGGTATTTCTTTTCAGCAAAATCATTTTGTTGTGAACTATCACCCGATTTCCACGACCACCTAAAACCATAAGCTGTATGAAGGCGAACACTTCCACTCATTCATTACCATGTTTAATACACCTAACACAGGGATTGACCTGTGGTAAGCATTCAAACATCTGTGTAACTAATGGATCAATGAAGGAAATATCAATCAAAAAGAAAAATGGGCATTTAAAAAAATGACTTAAACCAGAATTACAGGAAAGATCACATAAAGTATATGTGCTTTCTGGGAATGAAAATACAATATGAAGTAGCTAAGTAATTTTCACTCATAAGGCATAGGATGCTAGGTCTCCACTGGAGACAGACATCTGGGATGTCACCATTTTGTACACTGACCTGCTGTGGGTTTCATATGACTAGTGTTACGCTCTAGTGATTATATTAAAACTAGCACTTTTTATTTTTAAAAATTCTTACCTGAAGTATCTTAAAATTCTAAGATAATCCTCTTGTATTCTCTGTTTAGCATGTCCAACAAATCTAACTTTCTTATTTTTTAAATCTTCATAACCATCAAAGTAGTCAAATAAAGTGCCATCGAAACCTATTCGTTAGAAGAGAGAAAAATCACTGTTGGCAAATAAGAATTTGAAAACACAAGAAAATCAGCTAAGCACTATCACAAACAGTAAAAATTCAGCAGGGTGAAGAGTTATTAAAACACAGGTATTCATATATATCAGCTATCAAATGGAAGACAATAAAAGACAATCTTTTAGTTTGTTTAGTTGCATTTACAATTGCAACTAAAAAGGTAATTCAAGAATAACCTAAACAAGAAATATGCAAAATTTGTATGAGGTGGAGTGGAGCCAACAAGACACCATACAAGCTAATTTTCACAATATGGGAAAATAAACAATAGCCAAAATAAAATGGAAAAAATACATAACAGGATTAACAGAAGAAACGAAAATATTTCATAATCTTGGAATGGGGAAGATCTTTCAAACTCTACTTAGCAAGAAAACAGAAAACAAAACACAAAACAACAGGATTTTCGAAGAAATAATTGAATGACATAAACAATCAAAAATGCCTGTATGGCAGAAACTACTGTCACACAGAAAGTCATAAGTGACATCTTTGGAAAAATACATGTAAGCCCATATTAAAAAACATGGCTAATTTCCGTAATATATAAAAATTATTCTAAATAAGGCCACATAAATAGAAAAATAGGCTACATATAAAGGAAATATAGAAATCTCTTTAATAATGAAGATTTTCAACCTTAGTCATAAATTCATTTTTTGTTCTTTGAGGCAGATTCTCACTTTGTCACCCTGGCTGCAGTGCAGTTGGTGCAATCTCAGCTCACTGCAGCCTCCCAGGTTCAGGTGATTCTCCTGCTTCAGCCTCCCAAGTAGACCTGTCACTACGCACAGCTAATTTTTATATTTTTAGTAGAGACAAGGTTTTGGCATATGGGCCAGGCTAGTCTCGAACTCCTGACATCAAGTGATCCGCCTGCCTCAGCCTCCCAAAGTGCTAGGGTTACAGGCATAAGCCACCATGCCCGGCCAGTAAACACACATTTTCGAGATAGCATTTTTCAGATCGGCAATGATGCAAACATTTGATAACAGTGTTAGCAAGGGTGTGGTAAAAACGGGCAGTCCTGTTCGTTACAGATCAGGAGACTTCACTACAGAGCCTTTAAAACTTTGTGAATTTTGAACCATGTTAATCTATTAGCCATTCACAAAAATGGTAATAAACAAATTCATATGTCAAACCAAAAAAGAAAAAGCAACATAAAATAATTTTATATATATGTACATAAAACCTTAAGTATTAATTAGTAGAGTGACCACTTCATACTGGTTTGCCTGAGACTTTCCTAGTTTTAAAGCTGAAAATCACACATCCAAGGAAATATTTCAAACTCAGACAAACTAAGACAGTTGGTTACCATGGAGACTTAAGAAAAAGAAAAAGGAATTGAGAGCCGAAACACAGACACCATTCAGCTAACCAAATGGGGAGGTCAGTGATCCTATGAGATACTTCACTCTGTAGCATTACAGAAAAGAGGCACTGACAACTACTTGTCAAAAATACCTCTTGGTTGTGTTTGAACTTGAATGCTCTTTGATTATCCCAAAAGCAACAGTATATTGGTAAGTTCACACTTAATGCTTAACTCTTCCCAAGCTGTTAAAAGTTTTATATGCATAGTAACTTTTAAAAGGGAACCATCTTGACGTATCTGGCAAATTTCGAAGGCTCCAGATTCAAAAAGAAAATGAAGATAAAAAAAAAATATGTAAATAAACAGACAAAAATATGATAACAAAGTAGCAAATATGGTATATCCATCTCAGTGTTATTTCTCCTAATGAAGAGACTTGTAACTCTCCCTGGGGAACCTAAAGGCAAGATCAAAATTTGGAGGAAAAAAAATCACAGGAATATGATCAAAGCAAAAATAAGGGTTTGGGAAGCAAAATAACCAACCATAAATGCCAGAACTATGAATGCTTGATCCAATAAGGCTTGGAAAAAGCCAGGATAGAAAACTACACAAAGCTTAGTAAGCATCATATTGGTGTGTATTTTGTTTTGCTCTGAATATCATCCTTTTAAAATACAGTAAATAAAAATATGAAATACAGCTGAGTTGCAGGGAATAATGTAGTGGTTAAGAATGTGACCTCTGGAGTCAGGCTGCCTGAGTTGGAATTCCGATCCTACACTTTATAAGCTGTGCAACTTTGGGCAAGTTACCATCGGTTAAATAGCAGTATCTGCTTTGCAGGGTTGTCAGGAGATTGTACATAACGTGCTTAGAACAGTGCCTGGTACGTTATAAGGGTTCAGTAAACGTCAGAAAATGATAGTTCCAATAAGAACAGCTTTTATTTTATAAACTAGGACACTGAAAAAGAATGTTGGTTTCTCTCTTTCAGTATGCTTATGAGAAGTCAGTTAGACAAGACTCTCTATATTGCACTACTTGGAGCAGTTTCTTCTATGAGTAAATATGAGAATAAATAAATACCTGGAGCTCTGACTATATTAATTGAGAGAAAACGCACCAATTGGGCTCTCTATGGTCATATATTGCCTAGGCTTTGCAAACAAGCCAAAATAATGGTTCTCTATGACTTAAACTAAGTTACTTAGTATCTCTCAGTCTCAAGTTTCCTCTTCTATCAAGTGGGCTTAACACACTTTATGAAGTTTTTCTGCGAGTTTAATGAAATAAAGTATATCAGGTACCCAGTGTTGTACCTAGAACCCAGTAGGTACCCTAGAAATTGTATCTGCCATTACTGTAATCAGCAAGAGATCCCACCTTAGCTTATAAACTTCTTGCCCATCCATGCATGAAGCAAATCCTATTACTTCATCCTTTTACCACTATTGTTGCTACAAACTAGGTTATGAATAGCAGATGTTTCATCCTTTTTTAATCCAAAATCTTAAACATAAAGGGCTTGTCTTAACTTTAAAGTACAACATATGATGCATCAGTAACGTATCAAAACACTAACCTAATTCATATCTACCCCCCATATAATTCCCAGTGCTTTCATTAAACATAAAAGTTAAGCTGAAATAAATAGGTTTCATCTTACATACTGACTCTGATTATTGATGACTGCTAGAAAACAATGCTAAAAAAGAATCTGAGGTTGTGTGTAGGCTCAGCAGTAAAAAAAGGTGCTGAAGTCATTCACCATTGTTTGCCAGGGAAGCAGAAGAAAGAGTGAATACACATGCATGAAAGGTAGTGCAAAGGAAAAAGAATGATCCTGGGTGTGTGTGTGGAGTGTGTACATGTACCGTGTGTGCATTTTCCTTCCCTGAAATGTTAATGTTGTTCAGATGCAGTTAAGAAGTTAGCACTGACTGAATGTGTACATGTGTCAGGCACTGTTCTGAGCATTTATCATTATTAACTCTTAAACCTCACAACGGCTGTACAAAGGAAGCCAATATTAATTAACATTTTTGTTTTGTGGCTAGTGAGTGATGGAGTCAGAATCTGACCCCAAGGATTTTGGCTCCAGAGTCTTTTTTTTTTTTTTTTGAGACGGAGTCTCGCTCTATCACCCAGGCTGGAGTGCAGTGGTGTGATCTTGGATCACTGCAAGCTCCACCTCCCAGGTTCACGCTATTCTCCTGCCTCAGCCTCCCGAGTAGCTGGCACTACAGGCTCCCACCACCACGCCCGGCTAATTTTTTGTAGTTTTAGTAGAGACGGGATTTCACCATGTTAACCAGGATGGTCTCAATCTCCTGACCTCATGATCTGCCCGCCTCAGCCTCCCAAAGTGCTGGGATTACAGGCGTTGAGCCACCGCACCTGGCCCAGAGTCTATTCTTTAAAGCAATCTGCTAAACCATCTCTTAGAAGAAATTAACGCGAATTCTGAAGTTGAATAACGTTTCCAGAATGTAGGTTTTACTTGAAAAGAAGGCATTCTGATAGACTCAAAATATGGTTTTATCTGCAAGTATTACCTAAAAACATAGAATTTATAGTGAGATCTCTGCGTTCCGCATCTTTCTGCCAGTCAGTTGTAAATTCTACCTCAGCATGTCTTCCATCAGTGGTGACATCAATCCGTAGTGTAGTAATCTCAAAATTTTCTTCATGAAGCTGCAATTAAATACATGGTGTTTTTGTTGTCATTTAAATTCGGTTTCCATACTACTGAATTGAAAAACAGTAAGTTTTTGTCTTTATAAAGAGATGGTACTATAAGCCCTGACAGTTATAGTCTTTTTAACATCAACTACCATATCTAAACATTGAAACAGAAAGATATCCACGTCATTCAAAAACAGATCCAAAGACTGATTTTTTTTTTTAAATATCCATCATGATTAAAGAAGATGAGTTTAACATACAAACATGTCACCTCTGCCAGGTGATGTGGAGAAACCCTCAAAAATGTTCTTCAATTTCAAATCAAGCTATTATCTGAAATACTTTTAATAGCTCCTGTTTGCAAAGGGGTGAATGTCAATTTATGGAACATGTGCCATTGAGCAAAAGACTGATAAACAGTAAGTACAGTTAACAGATCCTGTAACTCCCTTACTGATAATTCCCAGGGAAATTAAAATAAAGGCCGGGGTGGTGGCTCATGCCTGTAATCCCAGGATTTTGGAGGCCAAGGCAAGTGGATGACTTGAGCTCAGGAGTTCAAGACCAGCCTAGACAAGATGGTGAAACCCCGTCTCTACCAAACATACAAAGAAAAACAGCCAGGTGTGGTGGTGCATGCCTGTAGTCCTAGCTACCTGGGAGGCTAACGTGGAAGGATCGCTAGAGCCCGGGAGGCAGAGGCTGCAGTGAGCCGAGATCACACTGTGCACTCCAGCCTGCACAACAGAGTGAGGCCCTGTCTCAAAAGAGAAAGAAATAAATTAACATAAAGAGTTACCTCTATCATAGGAAGACAGACTACCTCCAGCTGGGGAAGCTGTGTAACTTCGTGATAGGGTGGCATCTGTGCCAAGCCTTGAAAAAGCAGCAGGGTTTGTACATGCAGGTGTGGCAGGAAAATTTCAAATGAAGAGAAAAGATGACCAAAGGCATGGTGGAGAAAGAGGAATATATGTAAAAGAGAAAGTATATTTGACAGACAGCATATTAGCATTTAGGAGTAGAGAATAAAGTGTTTTATGTGCCAAGAGTTAAGAATGTCTTCATTTAGGAAGTGAAAGCCATTCATGATCACCAGAAGTCTGTTGTAAGATTTTTCTCAATTTCATACATACTCTTCTCTAGATACAAGCTACATCTATCTCTCACTATAGAATTCCAGAACTCAAGAATTTGAGGCACACGTATCTCTGAAGGCAAAGAATACGGTAAGGTTTGAAATAGGAAAACTGTTTGAAACTCATTTTAAGAAATAATCAGACCCACCTAGAATGACTCCCTTAACGAGGCCGAAAACCAGGGATTGACCCTCTAGAAAGGTTGAACCAAAAATAATCAGAACTTGTTTCACCAGGCACAGATGCTCATAGGAATGAAGCATCATAATGAAAACAAAATTAAAGTGAAAATTAACATGACCCTCATCCCTTTCCCTACTTGGTTTCAAGATGCTAACAATCAGGCTCATTCCCTGGCATAATACTGGAGTATTCTTCTCTGATTTCTCCTAATGAAAACTCCTACTGAGACTTACACTGGGAGTCCCAACTGGCTGACACTTCCCATGCAAAACTACAATAAAGCCCTCAAGTGTACAGCATCACCCAAATATAAAGGCAGAGCCAAAGAATACCCATATTTAAAGAAAGCCAACATGAAAGAAAAAACTCAGAAGAAACAAAGACATTGTCAAAATAACTATAGTAGATATCCTAAGAGAAATAAAAGATCTTGCATCTGAAACATGAACGGGAAGCTTTCCAAAGAAATATACTAAGACAGACCTCTTGAAATTCTACAAGACCACAGAACTTGCTAGTATTATACAATGACTGGGAGACGAAGTTAAGGCACTCTCATAGAAAGTAAAAGACAGGAGAATGTAAAATAAAGACAAAACAAAAAACTAGAAGGTCAGTCCCAGCAATCCAGCATCCAAATAATAGGAGTTTCCAAAGGAAAAAACATTTAACAAAAGGGATGAAATTATGAAAGAAACATAAGAAGGCCCACTAAGTGGCCTGCACAATAAGTGAAAATTATCCAAAACAAGTTATATCATCTTGAAATTAAAAACATTAGACATAAAAAGATCAGAAAGACTTCCAAAAGGAAATAATGGCAGTCAGGTTTTTAAACAAAAGAGAACTCTAAATGGAACTAGACTTAGTGGCAGTACTGAAAGCTAGAAAACAATACCTTTAAATTTCCGAGTAAAAATTATTCCCAGTCTAGAATTCTATAATCATAACTATCAAACCAGTGTGGAGGTAAAATAAACACATTTTCAGACGTGTAAGGCTTCCTCAGGTATTGGATTATTAAAATGAGGGCTTAAGCCAAGAGAGAACAGCACATGGGACCCAGGAAACAGGAGATCTAACAAAATAGAGAGGCCAAGGAAATTCCTAAAAGTCCATATTGGAGCAGGAAGACAGCACCAGGTAAGATGTTTCTCAAACACGCAACTGAAACTTGATGTAATGTGTTTAAATCTTTTGAGAGGAACTCTACAGTTCTGGCAGAGTGCAGGAATAAATTAGTGGTACATGGAAAGCTATGTAAAAGAAAAATGCTATTAACTGCAGGAAAATTAAAAACCATGCCAATAGATGAAATGTAATCACAATATACTCCACAATCTGGCTGTAAACAATACAGAGTCGTAAACGTGAACCCTGAATATTGATTTAACCAAAAATTATGATATAAATATACTAGGAAGATAGAAGTAGGAGAATTACATGTGCTTGTTGTTGAGAAGGGTGTGGTAAGAAAGCTAAATCATCTTCCCTCATGGAAAGTCAATACATAACACATCTTAAAACTGCGATAGTAAAAACTAAAAAGTAAACACCATAGTATACAAAGGTCTTTTTTAGAAATGGAGAAATAACATAAAACTTAAACATGACTGCAAGAACAGAGGACTGCAGGGTTTCAGACAGGGGTAGAAGAGACTGACTTTTCGTTATTTGCTCTTAACTAGAGAAAATTATTAAGTTTTTAAAAATTACCAAAAAAGCAATGTAATTAACTGTCAAACTTTTGACTCACCCTGGCAGTAATTGTTCCGTGCTTTTCTCCTTTGTTGTTTATCATCCGAATCCCAGCCGACTGAAACATCTCCTTCATTTGAGTAGGGGTAGCAGTAGTGGCAAAATCTACATCCTGAGGCTTTACTCCATTTAACAAATCCCTCACTGCTCCTCCTGCTATTCTTAATTCGTGATTCTCTTTGACAAATAATTCTGAGATGAGAGAAAAAAAGATTTTTATTCCCAAGTTCTTTATTTCAATGTGTTTAACCACAAAGTACGAGGCTTTTCCATCTAGTTGGAACAGCAGAGATTCATTCAACTGAGGCTTTTCTTAGGAAAAATGAGAACAAGGCCCAAAGAAGTAAAAAGACTTGTCTTCAGGAGAGTGCCTCTGAGGACCAACGGGAAACAGGGAACTTGCAGAATTTTCCTTTGCTTATTCAGAAGATAATTCAGAATTCCACAATGCCTCAAAGTGATCAATACAAATTTGAAGTATTACTAAAGACTAAAGCAGGTTAGGCGCAGTGGCTCACACCTGTAATCCTGATACTTTGGAAGGCTGAGGCGAAAAGATCACTTGAGCCCAGGAGTTCAAGATCAGCCTGGGCAAACAGCAAAAACTCTAACTCTACAAAAAATAAAAATAGCCAGGTTCAATGGCGCACACCTGTAGTCCCAGCTACTTGGGAGGCTGAGGTGGGAGGATGGCTTGAGCCCTGGAGTTCAAGGCTGCGATGAGCTATGATCGTGCTACTGCACTCCAGCCTGGGTGACACAGCAAGACCTTATCTCAAAAAAAAAAAAAGAAAAAAGTAAATCAAGCAATTCTACTTTCTTTTCCCCATTTATGTGCATACTTTAGAAATGGTAACATGTTCTTTTATATCTCTGTGTGTATAAATAGATGTTGAGGCAGGATGTTCATGCATCAAACTATCAGACAACATTAGTCTATACCACTTATGATAAATGTTTATAGCTAAAAGTCCTTCAAGAAATGATCTGTATATAATTCTAAAATCAACTCCTATCTGTGCTCTAGGTAGAACTGTTTGGACACTGAACAACTACAAGCAAGTATATAGCTGACTCCTCTATATGTACAGGATAAGGCAAAATCCACTATAACTATATCCATATGCCCACATGGAACCTAGTGAGAATGGCATCCAGGAGCTGGCCTGTCACAATATTAGGTCCTGGGGTCCTGTGGAACAGAAACAATTTCACAAAACATCAATATCTAGACAAGCCCATTCTGTGCCATGATGGATCGATCAAGACAACTCTGTAATCACCTAAACATACACAAAACATGAATACTGTCCATGATACACCCTACAATAGTTGGTAACAGTGACTGTGCCTTACCAATTAGGTTTAGTCTCACAACTGTACTCAACTTCTAGGAAAGCATTATTAAGACACCCAATCAGACAATTACTTCTGCTTCCTGAGAGCATCTAACCCACTGCAAAGCTCTACTACCTTAAATGCTCTCCAAAATGACCCAATACAAGCCCAACTCCTATAAGAAGTCATTTCTAAAGCCCTCTTACTGAGTATACCTCTGGGTTCTCCAGGGTCAGCATGCTACTCCTCACTCAGCATGTTGCTCCTCACTGCCAGGAGTAACAACCCAACTTGTGTCCCTGTTGGTCTTTGGCTAGTGGGCAGTGACACGAGCATTCAAATAAACTCATCATACATCAAAGTTCCAGCACCTCTAATCACAACTCAGAACATAATCCTCCGTCCCTACCTCAACGTCTTCTGTTCTCTATCCTGCCCACACTCCTCTTCTACCTATTCTTCCCACATCTTTCAGCCCCATTCTCTGTAGACTCCTTAAAATGATTTGCTTAAAAATAACAAATGCGGGGGCGTGTCCAAGATGGCCAAATAGGAACAGCTCCAGACTCCAGCTCCCAGCGTGAGTGACACAGAAGACGGGTGATTTCTGCATTTTCAACTGAGGTGCAGACCGACACCTCACACCTCACACGGCAGGGTACAGCCCTGAGACGAAGCTTCCAGAGCAAGAATCAGACAGCAACACTCGCTGTGCAGCAATATTCTATCTTCTGCAGCCTCTGCTGCTGATACCCCAGCAAACAGCATCTGGAGTAGACCTCAAGCAAACTCCAACAGACCTACAGCTGAGGGTCCTGACTGTTAGAAGGAAAACTAACAAACAGAAAGGACACCCACACCAAAACCCCATCAGTACGTCACCATCATCAAAGACCAAAGGCAGATAAAACCACAAAGATGGGGAAAAACCAGTGCAGAAAAGCTGGATATTCAAAAAATCAGAGCGCATCTCCCCCTCCAAAGGAACACAGCTCATCGCCAGCAGGGTAACAAAGCTGGACGGAGAATGACTTTGATGAGTTGAGAGAAGAAGGCTTCAGTCGATCAAACTTCTCAGAGCTAAAGGAGGAACTACGTAACCAGCGCAAAGAAACTAAAAACCTTCAAAAAAGAATGAAAGAATGGATAAAGACAATAATCAATGCAGAGAAGACCTTAAAAGAACTGATAGAGATGAAAACCATAACACGAGAAATATGTGACAAATGCACAAGCTTCAGTAACCAACTGGATCACCTAGAAGAAAGAGTATCAGCGATTGAAGATCAAATGAATGAAATGAAGCGAGAAGAGAATGTGGAGAAAAAAGCGTAAAAAGAAATGAACAAAGCCTCCAAGAAGTATGGGATTATGTGAAAAGACCAAATCTACATCTGATTGGTGGGCCTGAAAGTGACAGGGAAAATGGAATCAAGTTGGAAAACACTCTGCAGGATATCATCCAGGAGAACTTCCCCAAACTAGTAAGGGAGGTCAACATCCAAATTCAAGAAATACAGAGAACGCCACAAAGATACTCCTCGAGAAGAGCAACTCCAAGACACATAATTGTCAGATTCACCAAAGTTGAAATGAAGGAAAAAATGTTAAGGGCAGCCAAAGAGAAAGGTCGGGTTACACACAAAGGGAAGCCCATCAGACTAACAGCAGATCTCTCCGCAGAAACTCTCCAAGCCAGAAGAGAGTGGGGGCCAATATTCAACATTCTTAAAAGAATTTTCAACCCAGAATTTCATATCCAGCCAAACTAGGTTTCATAGGTGAAGGAGAAATAAAATCCTTTACAGATAAGTAAATGCTTAGAGATTTTGTCACCATCAGGCCTGCCCTACAAGAGATCCTGAAGGAAGCACTAAACATGGAAAGGAACAACAGGTACCAGCCATTGCAAAAACATGTCAAAACGTAAAGTCCATCGA
>NW_012105642.1:1840205-1845158 GCF_000951045.1 Mandrillus leucophaeus | reverse complement strand
AACAGAAAACCAAACACCACATGTTCTCACTCATAGGTGGGAATTGAACAATGAGATCACTTGGACACAGGAAGGGGAACATCACACAACGGGGCCTATTGTGGGTAGACGGGAGTGGGGAGGGATAGCATTAGGAAATGTAACAAATCTGCATGTTGTGCACATGTACCCTAGAACTTATAATAATAAAAACACAAAAAAACAAAAAACAAATGCTCCCTCCCTCTACCCTCTTAACTTAATTAAGGATATCTTTTCCACGAGCTCTCCCCAAGAAGAAGTGCTCATATTCCCCTAATGCCACACTTGCCATCAAGGCCCACTTCCAGGACCACGTCGCGTCCCTTAAATCCAGCCTCCACCATCCAGACTTGGGGATCTAAAACACTAGGTTAATTATGCTATGCATTAACTGCTCGTCCTAACTACTCACAACACAGTACCCAAAACACCAGGTGAATTATGCTATGCATTAACTGCTCCTTTTAACTACCCACAACACAGTACCCAAATTCCTCAGTGCTATATCCAAAGGCTTCCACGACCTATTTGTCTCATCTCTTGCTAAACTTTGCATCACACTTTGCCTGCACCAGCTGTCTGCACCAAACTCTCCCCGTAGTTTTCCTCCATAATTTTGCTTGTGTGAGTCACTTCGATGAAATACCTCCCCAATTTACGCTAGCTCAGTGGCTGGCTGTCACACTTCTTGGCCCATAACCCACGCTAAGACATTCACATAGCAGTCACTGAAATTTGTATGTCTACATGGCAAACAAAAGTATCATAAAAGAAAATCTGCCCTTCATATCATGCAATCTATTCTATTCTTTCTTTTTTTTAAATACAGGTCATGACCACTAAATTGACTTCATGGCCCACTAAGAGGTAACTACCCAGTTGGAAAACATTGGTATAGCTCACTCTTACTTATCTGTTGTGATTCACTTTAGGAAGCCTCACCTGAAGGTGAAGTTAGGTGAATTTCTTCTAAGAGTCTAGTACAGCGTATCTTTATACATACCAATTATATTACAATTACCTGTTTTATGTCTTTGTCTCCCCACTTCTCAGGGTAGAAAACCTATCTTATTCATCTTCATACCAATTTGGCTCATAATTAAACTGAATTAGGATATTCTAGCTATTTAAAAAAAAAGAATGACTTCACTGGAAAGTATTGGGATTTTTTAAGTTTTCTTAAAACAGTATCAAGTGGCTGTTCTGAAATTCAAGCAAATAAAGGGCAAGTTTTACGTTCATTTGAACCTACTATAAATAATGGAATGAAGAAGGTCAAGGCTTAATTTACATAGATAACTACTGATTTAAGATTCTCATGCTGGCTTTACTAAAATAAAATGATAAATTCAAAGTTAGTATGTTAACTGCATTACAAAGAGATCCAGAACTCAAAGTAATATATTCACCATTTTGATTAGCCCTATGTTATTAAACCACTCCAAAAAACTTGCCATTCAGGATTTTCAAAATAACATTTAAGACAATTGAGAAAGACATATCAAGGCATATTTATCTGTCTATATGAAAGAGCAGTCATAAAAATTATAAGAAAAGCATAATTTCACATTGGCCTAAAACAGCAGGGACTATCAACCTTAAAGATGTATTTATTCCTGTTACTGGTATCTTCAATCTTACAGAAACAGGGATGCAGTCAACATTTCAAAAGACTTTGCAAGCTACGTTCAATGAAATAATTCAGTGAAAACAACACCTAATGCAACCAAATTTAACTGCAAACTTAAGCTAAAAGTCAAGTCAAGAAATGCAGACTCTCATCATCCCCAAACTGTGTTTATTTGCTCCAAATGCCACATCTAATAGAAAGCAATTGTTAATCATTCTTATTAGCAATTCAAAAGACCATACATTAATGTCAGAAAACTTTTATAATTGTCACCTCTTTTCAATGTTAACTTTTAATTAAATTTTCACGAACTTCTTCCCTTTACAGCTTTGAATTTTGACAACTGGAGGCTGGGGTGGGGTAAGGGGCAGTGAGTGGGAGCTATGAGTGGAAAGACATGGTGTAAGCATTACTACAGGAAAACAGACCATCTGTTCTAAGAGTTCCGGACTTCAAGAGAGTGATCAGTTGTTCCTATTGTGCTAAATTTTAATATGATGGCCTTCTGACATCACATTAACACTGAGCACTATCACCCCCTATAGACAACAGCCAACAGACCAAAGAAGTCCTTGCTCGTCTATTAATGCTGTTAGCTCAGGCAAAAATCATCCGCATTGGGAACTTCAGCCTCATCTCTAGGACAGAAAAATAATCTTTTTTTTTTTTGAGAGAGGGTCTCACTGTCATCCAGGCTGGAGTGTAGTGGCACCATCACAGCTCACTGCAGAGCCTTGACTCCAAGTTCAAGGAACTCCCTCCCTCAGCCTACTGAGTAGCTGGGACTACAGGTGTGCATCACCATAACTGGCTAAATTTATTATTATTATTTTTGTACAGATGGGATTTCACTATGTTGCTCAGGCTGGTCTCTCACTCCTGGGCTCAAGCAATTCTCCCACCTCAGCCTCCCAAAGTGCTGGGATTACAGGCGTGAGCTACTGCAGCCAGCTGAGAAATAATCTTATATGCCACTAGCATGTGATTGTCCTGAAGCAAAAAGAAAGATACATAAAATAACCTGACAAATTATAAAACCCTTATGATATGACAATAATACACTATTCTAGTCTCTCATATTCTTACATACTGAAAACTAATTTTACGCATGGCAAAGCAGCTATTAAGATTTGAAAATTGGTACAGGATTTAAACTCCAAGTATCACTATACAGCAGCCATCACAAAGGCTGTGTGTTTTTGTACACTTTGTTTTTATACAGAACATTACATTTTACCAGGGCACCCAAGTCTTTGACATTCTAACTTGTTAATCGTTGCACTTAAAGATTCCATTCTTGCCACTTCTCCAGTAGCCTAGAAAAAGTCAACTTTAGAATATATCCATGTTCTCATTTGCTAGTCCTTCAAGGACAGGACTCTGAAAGCAACCACCACCTCTACCTTACCATACCATTTAGGCTCTAACTTCCTTAGGACCTTATTTCTCAGGGTGGAGAAAATCCAGTTCTCAATGTCAGGTTTAGAAAGTCAAACACACTTGTTAAAATGATGTTTAAGAAACTAGAGTAATCAGTATCTAGAACCTTATTTCCAAAAAATGCAGAATGACCTCAGTTAGGCCATCAAGAGTTAATTACTACTCCTTCTTGCAAGAGGCCTCTTGCAATTGAAGTTGAAAAATTGGGGGCTGTGAAGGGCATACATAGAAAGAAAAAAGCTTCAACTCAACCCAAAATCAGAGCTTCAAAATATGCACTATTCAAACAGTAGCCACTTGTACTTACTGAGCACTTAAAATGTGGTGAGTCTGAATTCAGATGTGCTGTATTAAATGCATGCCAGATTTCAAAGACTTCCAAATAAGAATATGAAATATCTCATTAATAATTTTTTTTTTTTTTTTTTTTTTTTGAGACATGGTCTGTGTCGCCCAGGCTGGAGTGGAGTGGCACAATCTCGGCTTACTGCAACCCCCACCTCCCAGGCTTCAGTGATCCTCCCACCTCAGCCTCCCAAGTAGCAGGGACTACAGACACATACCACTATGCTTGCCTATTTTTAGTAGAGATGGGGTTTCACTGTGTTGCCCAGGCTGGTCTCAGACTCCTGGGCTCAACTGATCCACCTGCCTCAGCCACTCAAAAGTGCTAGGATTACAGGTGGGAGCCACTGTGCCCGGTCTCATTAACAATTTTTATACAAAATTCATACTGATAGTATCTTATATATATTGGATTAAATTAGATGTACTAAAAATAATTATTAAAATTTATTTTACCATTCCTATCTTTTTAATGTGGTTAGTAGAAAAGTTTATATTACATATGGGTTTATAAATTTCTATTGGACAGTGAATTTTTAGCAATTTTCACTCTCTCCAATTAAAAAAGATAGTGAAGCATCGGTATAACCAAACCTGCATTTAAGCCCTCTACTTAAAGTCTGCCTAAAAGAACCTAAAAGAATCAACATATTCTGGGCCATTTATCTCTGGCACATACCTAAAAAGCCATCATCTAATTTCAAGAACAGGAAAGTAGCTTTGAGAATAAGCTAATACAAGGTGAGTCATGTTAAAGTAATGGTTCGTCTATCTTCTTGCATCAGAAATAACTTGTGGAGCTTTTACTAAAAACATAGATGGTCATCCCACCCAGAGATTCTAATTCAGTAGGCTGCAGGTAGAACCCCAGCATGTGTTTTAAAGCTCCCCAGGTGAATCTAGTAGATAGCCAATGCTGTTTAGGTCATATTTCTACATATACTACTAAATATATTTATGAAGGTGCTACTAAAATTCCCACAGGCTTTGCAATGCTACTGTGTGGCTGCTTTATAGCAACATCAGTAGATGACATTAAGAACCAATACTAATAAAACTGTGGCAACAGCAAGAAACTACTGGAGTCAGGCGCTTAGCTAAAGCCATTTCCTATGCTCCTTCCAGACAGGTTTTGCAACATGCACAATGGAGGTAACTCCTATTTCCTTCTTCCTTCAGTTCTCAATGAAAGCACTTATACCTAGGAAAGAAACAGATCTTGGTGGTTACAAGCTGGGCTCTGAAATCAGACTGCATAAGTTTGAAACCCAGCTCTCTAGTTAGCAGTTACAGAAACACAGGCAAAGCACTTCACATGCCTAAGAATCTGTTTCCTTTTCCACATAACAAGTCAAAATGTACGTACTCATTAAGTCAGTAGGACCAGTCCTGTAATGTATGGAAAGTACTTCGCACAGCATACAGAAAAGTCATGCTTTTTATTGCAGTCAACTTCTTGCCTTTTCCAGTGATTTAGCTATATTTTTGGATCACCCATATGTAAGCTTTTCTTTTTT
>NW_012105642.1:1832266-1838925 GCF_000951045.1 Mandrillus leucophaeus | reverse complement strand
CTGCAACCTCCGCCTCCTGGGTTCAAGCGATTCTCCTGCCTCAGCCTCCCGAGTAGCCAGGATTACAGGCGCACGCCACCACATCTGGCTAATTTTTTACACTTCCGGGTACAGACAGGGTTTCACCATGTTGGCCAGACTGCCCTCGAACTCCTGACCTCAAGTGGTTGGCCAGACTGCCCTCGAACTCCTGACCTCAAGTGATCTGCCCGCCTCGGCCTCCCAAAGTGCTGGGATTACAGGCGGGAGCCATCGCACCCAGCCACAAAGGAATTCTTAACAGGACCCGTTTAGAATTAAACAAGTTTTACTGGGGATCCGAGGAAACTCCCCAGGCCTCCACAAACAAGTTTACTAGCGGTCTGAGGGAACTCCCCAAACCTCCATGATTTAGCAGTAGAGAATATAAGGGTAATCACCCCAGCACCTGGACCCATTTAGATTAAGTAAATTTACTAAGGCTCCCGAGGAAGGTCTTCAGGACGCAGATCTTATAGATAATTCGTTAATCACTTATGTCTTTAGATGAATGCAACACTTACACATACACATATAGCTTAGAAGGTACATAAGCTCTGGAAAACTTCGTAATTCTGAGTTGGTCTGGGATATTTTCCAGGCCTTCTCCCTGTACCCGGTTACATAAATAAACTCCCTTCTTTCCTAGTTTATCTGCATCTGGTTATTGGGCGGTGAGAATAAGCAGCCTAACCCTCGGTTTGGCGGTTCGGTCTGGGAGTATTACCGCTACACTCGCATGCTACATGGTACTGTGATGGCACTCTCCCCAGAGCAGGGCTTCAGTCAGTATGTGAAGGGTGCGGGGTTCTAGAAACGCTATCCGAGTTTCTGGACTCCAGAACTTGTCATGGTCACAGGTGTCACATGAGCCCTCCGGTCCTATGAAATTACTCGGCACAAATATCACCCTACTTCCCCACCTGCACTGGAGAATTCATGACCCTGGGATAGCGCCTAGGAATTGTATTTTCCCATGAATTAATTAGTTTTGCTGCCATTTTCCTCATTATTTTCCTGTCATCTTGCAATCTCCTCTGATTTCCAGCACACCCTGCCTTCCCTTCTACGTATCACATCCTCGTTCCCCCCATACAGGGGTTCTGCCCATGAGGAGGCAGCAGCAGCTCTTCAGTGGCCCCGGTGTAAACCTGCAGAGAAAAACCATTCCATTCCACGGAAGCGGGCTGGAGGAGCTGCGCTTCCCAGCAGGCCACGTGGGACCCACTTAGTTTCCGTGCACCTCCGCCTCAACTCAGGAAAACGCTCTGGGGACCCCCGCCCTGAAAAGGCGCGTCCCGCCCCCCAGGCCGGGTGCTGGCGACAAGGCCCAGTGAAAAAGCCTCTCGGGGCAGTCCGCGCGGAGGGGAAAGTACTGAGGGAAGCCAAGGAATCCGCGCCTGCGGTCGCCAGAAACGTGGCGGGGACACGACCTCCGCGTCGGAGCTCTTATGCCCAGTGCTGAGGAAGCCTCTGGCCACTTCCCACTCCCGCCTTCCTCGAGGACTCAGGGCGGCGGCTCCCCTGGCCCACAGCAGGAAGGAAGGGGCGGCAACCCACGCCACCAACTCTGCCCCTCTGAGCGGCGCGAGCCCGCTTACCGGCCCCGCTGCCGCCGTCGCCGTCGCCGCCACGCGCACTTCCGGGACGGTGAACGCGATGACGTCGCCAACGCACATCGGCTGGCGGTGAATGGGAAGTCGCGGCAGGGCGAGGGCGGAGGCGGGGCCCGGACCGAAGGGCTTCCGGCTTCCCTCGCCCCTCCCCACGGTGAGGCTAAACTCTGTGCCAGTTTCCCCGCCCCGCCGAGGCCCGCCTGGGTGAAGCGGAGCCTCGGGGGACCCTGAGGAAACCGAAGCGCCTACGTTTAATTGCGCGCCTCTTACTGCACCTCTGGCTGGCCCTGAGCTGCTCAGAGGCCCATCTGCGCGGTATGCCTGTGCGATCTGGGACAACTGGCAGCTGTCTTCCTTTTCAAAATGAGACTGTTAATAAAACCTACCCCAGGGTAGGACGGATTGTTCGGTAAATGTTATTTTATTCTTGTTTAACTATTCTGTACTCCAATCTCTGCATAGGGTTAAGTCCACAGTTGGCAGAGTCACACACATTCGAAATCTAAGCCCTCCGGTCCTATGAAATTACTCGGCATATTTTATTTTCCTACCTGGTTTGTGTAACCATTGGCCTCCTTGGCCTGGAGGCTTCCCAGCTGTAAAGTGGAGAACTTAGATTTGAGTCAGTTCATTAATTTTTTCTAGAGCAGAGAAGAGCAAAGAGAGTGGCAAAGGAGTAGGAGTACAGCCCTTGAGCCCTTAAAGTGCGAAAATGTATAGTTTTTGTTTGTTTGTTTATGAGACGGAGTTTCGCTCTTATTGCCCAGGCTGGAGTGCAGTGGCATGATCTGGGCTCACTGCAACCTCTGGCTTCCAGTTTCAAGCTATTCTCCTGCCTCATCCTCCCGAGTAGCTGGAATTACAGGTGTCTGTCACCACGCCCAGCTAATTTTTAGTAGAGACGGGGTTTCACCATGTTGGCCAAGCTGGTCTCGAACTCCTGACCTCGTGTTCCACAGGCCTTGGCCTCCCAAAGTGCTGGGATTACAGGTGTGAGCCACTGTGCCCGGCTGAAAATGTGTAGTCTTTTAAGTGTAACTTTACATCACTTAGCTTTCCCTAAAATTTTCCTAGAAAAATGTATGTGCATGCTGTTTCTGTTCTTTTGCCCGCCCCACATGCCTGCTTGTTCTTCCTAAACTTTTCAGCCCCACTCTCCGTAGACTCCCTAAAATGTAAAAACATTTTACTAAAAAGTAAAATGTTCAATTACCACACCTCTTCAAGGTGTTAAATATCCTGTTTCTGGAAGCACAGGACTGGCTTTCCAAATTGACATTCAGATGCACAGCATTGATATCATCCGGTGCCTTAACAGAACAAGGAAAGCCCCAAATCATCCTTTCAGGCTTGTCTCCTGTTTCTCACCACCATGACCCTAGACAAACTGGACCAAACTCTCCGTTGCTGTACCCACCTAGAATAGATTCTCCAAATCACCACCAATGAAGGCAACACTAATATAACTATTATAACTTACTTCGTACCACTTACTGTGCTGGGCACCCTCAACAATTTCTGGCCTTGTAAATATATAGTTTATATATACATGTATATGTGAAGTTGTCCTTCGTATCCATGGGGTATTGGTTCCAGAACATCACCCCAACCAGTGTTCAAGTTCTTTATATAAAATGGCATAGTATTTGCATATAGCCTATACACATTCTGTAGTGTCAGGCCTCTGAGCCAAAGCTAAGCCATCATAACCCCTGTGACCTGCACGTACACATCCAGATGGCTGGTTCCTGCCTTAACTGATGACATTCCACCACAAAAGAAGTGAAAATGGCCTGTTCCTGCCTTAACTGATGACATTACCATGTGAAATTCCTTTTCCTGGTTCATCCTGGCTCAAAAGCTCCCCCACTGAGCACCTTGTCACCCCCCACCCCTGCCTGCTAGAGAACAACCCCCTTTGACTGTAATTTTCCTTTACCTACCCAAATCCTATAAAACGACCCCAACCCTATCTCCCTTCGCTGACTCTCTTTTCGGACTCAGCCCGCCTGCACCCAGGTGATTAAAAAGCTTTATTGCTTACACAAAGCCTGTTTGGTAGTCCCTTCATATGGACGCGCATGACATTTTGGTGCTGTGACTCAGAGCGAGGACCTCCCTTGGGAGATCAATCCCCTGTCCTGCTCTTTGCTCGGTGAGAAAGATCCACCTTGGGTCCTCAGACCGACCAGCCCAAGGAACATCTCACCAATTTTAAATCGGGTAAGCGGCCTCTTTTTGCTCTCTTCTCTGACCTCTCTCACTATCCCTCAACCTCTTTCTCCTTTCAATCTTGGCGCCATACTTCAATCTCTCCCTTCTCTTAATTTCAGTTCCTTTCCTTTTCTAGTAGAGACAAGACACTTTTTTAGCCATGGACCCAAAACTCTGGCGCCAGTCACGGACTCTGGAAGACAGTCTTCCCTTCGTGTTTAAATCACACGGGGATGCCTGCTTGATTATTCACCCACATTTCAGAGGTGTCTGACCATGTAGGGATGCCTGCCTTGGTCCTTCACCCTTAGCGGCAAGTGCAACTTTTCTGGGGGGCAAGAACCCCCCCAACCCCTTCTCTCCCTGTCTCTACCCATCCTCTGCGTTTCTGGGAGGCAAGAACCTCCCGACCCCTTTCCCACTTTTCTGAAAGGCGAGAACCCCCTGACCCCTTATGTCCATGTCTCGACCCCTTTCCCGCTTTTCTGGAGGGCAAGAACCTCCTGACCCCTTCTCTCCATGTCTTGACCCCTTTCCCGCTTTTCTGGAGGGCAAGAACCTCCTGACCCCTTCTCTCCATGTCTTGACCCCTTTCCCACTTTTCTGGAGGGCAAGAACCCCCCCCAACCCCTTCTCTCCGTGTCTCTACTCTCTCTTTTCTCTAGGCTTGCCTCCTTCACTATGGGCAACCTTCCACCCTCCATTCCTCCTTCTTCTCCCTTAGCCTGTGTTCTCAAGAACTTAAAACCTCTTCAACTCACACCTGACCTAAAACCTAAATGCCTTTTTTTTCTTCTACAGTGCGGCTTGACCCCAATACAAACTCAACGGTAATTCCAAATAGCCAGAAAACGGCACTTTCGATTTTTCCATCCTATAAGATCTAAATAATTCTTGTCATAAAATGGGCAAACAGTCTGAGGTGCCTGATGTCCAGGCATTCTTTTACACATCAGTCCCTCCTTAGTCTCTGTTACCAATGCAAATCGTTCCAAATCTTCCTTCTTTCCCTCCCACCTGTCCCCTCAGTCCCAACCCCCAGTGTCGCTGAGTCTTTCTAATCTTCCTTTTCTACAGACCCATCTGACCTCTCCTGTCCTCGCCAGGCTGAGCTAGGTCCCAATTTTTCATCAGCCTCTGCTCCCCTACCCTATAATCCTTTTATCACCTCCCATCCTCACACCCTGTCTAGCTTACAGTTTCGTTCCTCGACTAGCCCTCCCCCACCTGCCCAGCAATTTCCTCTTAAAAAGGTGACTAGAGCTAAAGACATAGTGAAGGTTAATGCTCCTTTTTCTTTATCCGACCTCTCCCAAATCAGTTAGCGTTTAGGCTCTTTTTCATCAAATATGAAAAACCCAGCCCAGTTCATGACTCGTTTAGCAGCAACCTTCAACCCTGAGACACTTTACAGCCCTAGACCCTAAAAGGCCAAAAGGCCGTCTTATTCTCAGTATATATTTTATTACCCAATCTACTCCCAACATTAAATAAAACCCAAAAAATTAAATTCCAGCCTTCAAACCCCACAACAGGACTTAATTAACCTCACCTTCAAGGTGTACAATAATAGACTAGAGGCAGCCAAGTAGCAATGTATATCTGAGTTGCAATTCCTTGCTTCCACTGTGAGAGAAACCCCAGTCACATCTCCAGCACACAAGAACTCCAAACGCCTGAGCTGCAGCTGCCAGAGATTCCTCCAGAACATCCTCCCCCAGGAGCTTGCTTCAAGTGCCAGAAATCTGGCCACTAGGCCAAGGAATGTCCTCAGTCCAGGATTCCTCCTAAACCATGTCCCATCTATGCGAGACCCCACTGAAAATAGGACTGTTCAACTCACCTGGCAGCCACTTTCAGAGCCCCTGCAACTCTAGCCCAAGGCTCTCTTGACTCCTTCCCAGATCTTCTCGACTTAGCAGCTGAAGACTAACTGCCCGATCACCTTGGAAGCCTACAGGACCATCCCAGATGCTCTAGGTAACTGTCACAGTGGAAGGTAAATCTGTACCCTTCTTAATCAATACCGAGGCTACCCACTCCACATTACCTTCTTTTCAAAGGCCTGTTTCCCTTGCCTCCATAACTGTTGTGGGTATTGACAGCCAAGTTTCTAAACCTCTTATAACTCCCCAACTCTGGTGCCAACTTGGACAACATTCTTTAATGCACTCCTTTTTAGTTATCCCCACCTGCCCGGTTCCCTTATTAGGCCAAGACATTTTAACTAAATTATCTGCTTCCCTGACTATTCCTAGGTTACAGCCACACCTCATTGCCACCTTTTCCCCCGTTCAAAGCCTCCTTCGCATCCTCCCTTGTGTCTCCCTACCTTAACCCACAAGTATCAGATATCTCTACTTCCTCCTTAGAGACCAATCATGCACCCCTTACCATCTCATTAAAACTTAATCACCCTTACCCCACTCAACGCCAATATCCCATCCCACAGCATGCTTTAAAAGGATTAAAGCCTGTTATCACTCACCTGTTAGAGCATGGCTTTTTAAAGCCTGTAAACTCCCCTTACAATTCCCCCATTTTACCTGTCCTAAAACCAGACAAGGCTTACAGGTTAGTTCAGGATCGCCTTATCAAATTGTTTTGCCTATCCACCTCATGGTGCCAAACCCATATACTCTCCTATACTCAATACCTCCCTCCACAACCCATTATTCTGTTCTAGATCTCAAACATAACTTTCTTTTTTTTTTTCTGAGATGGAGTCTCGCTCTGTCGCCCAGGCTGGAGTGCAGTGGCCGGATCTCAGCTCACTGCAAGCTCCGCCTCCCGGGTTTACGCCATTCTCCT